>NW_023615247.1:392500-692500 GCF_013339695.2 Rhipicephalus sanguineus
GCGCAGGAGAGAATTTCGGCATGTCTAGCCCGCGTTTCAGAGGAAGAGTGGAAAGGGGGAGGAGGGGAGAGGGAAAGTGGAGAGGGGAGGGGAGAGGGTGAGTGCAGAGGAGGTGTGTGGAGAGGGTATGCGCATGCGCAGTAAGGGTGGTCACGCCGCACACCACCACCACCGGATTGAGCTCCGCCTTAAGATACTTCGCATCTAAAACTTTCTTGCCGCCGCAATTAGCTCCGGTAACGCGCCGTTACTACGAACATGCCATTCGCCGCGTTTGCAATAGGAGAAGTGTAATTTCGTCAACGCTTTCACACACCATGAGGTGGCGGCTTTAGACCAAGCCTCGTAAAGCCTCGCTCACAGCATCCATTCATATCGAAAAATAGCTCTCAGATGCTGGCCGGGCCCTGGCTGTCGCACTGCGTTCCCCGCTGGCCCTGTGAGAATTAACGGCCCGGCTACAGGGATGGATGGATGGATACAACTTTATTTGAAATATTCAAAGTGAGTGTGGTTGGGCTCCTAGACGTCCGGGAGCCCCCTGGCCGACATCTCTAGGCAGGCTCGGTTCACCAGCGTCAGCTGGTCGTCCGAGCCAGTGGCCCGAAGAGCGGCCTCCCACGAAAGACACGACGCTCGTCGCGTTGTCTTCACGTTTCACGACGCTTTGAAGGAGTGCATATCGAGTACAAGTGTTTACTATGTGTTTGTTGATGCCATCTTTGCGCGGGATTCGTCATATGTGGTGTCCAGGTATATCTTGACAACTTCAGCTACCGCAAGGGTTAAATCATGATCATGGGCGTTAGTCCTCGGTACGGAGACGTGCCACTAGGCGTTAACGTGGGTGCGTCCACATCAAGCGGTGCTATATCTGCCAAACAACAATAGATCAAGAAGGGAGCCGACGGATGGATACACGTTATAGGTTTCAAAACAGGAGAAAGTGCCTCAGATCGGGCTGGCCGACGTTTCGATAGGGGACCTATCTTTGTCAAAGGCGCCTTGTCATCCCTGGCGTGTTAGTTTAAGGGGTTAGTGATGACGTCATGTCCACGGTGGCGCGTCTGTTGCTGGTGGTAATTTCTGCCTGGAAAGAGAGAAACTCGAAAGCAGAGGAGTGTAGCCCTTGCCACATTTCAAGAGAGTTTGCAAACACGTTCGGGTCTGCCATAACGCGCGGACACACGCCGGTCCACCCGCACTAAGACAAAACAAGTGACAAACCCTTGAAATCACTACTCCCCAGACACGCCGCATTGAATTTTTACAAGCTAGAAAACTAACCCAAAAACTCACCAACTACACCTGCCACCTCAACACGTACAAGCATTGCATAAAGAACAACACAATTCCCAAAGGACTAAAACTGAAAGCGACACCCGCGTTAGGTACTCTCTCCACCCAATATCAAGATAACTGGCAAACAGCACTAGACAACGCTTCATTCTCTCTCTTAAATATACTCAAGAGCCACTGCATAGAGCAAATTGAAGAATTTTCCCAAAAACTCGAGAACATAATTCTAACAACCGAAGAGAAAAGAGACCTAGAACAATATAAAGAAAAACAGAATAAAAAATTGAGGCAAAAGCAGAATAAGAAAATGATTTCCAATCAAGGAACACCCTCCCGAACAACCACCCTAGTCCCGCTAACAACTGACAGTACAAACAGAGAAATACCAAGCACAGCTAACATCACACAAATAGAGCAGTCCAATGTTGTAGACATTTCAAGTACATTAAGTCTAGAGGAAACAAGGTCCTTAGCAAGGGCCTAAACTTTTGTCCAACCAACAACACAATAGATGAATTCGAACTACACAGAGACCTCACAGAATTTTCACGAAGAATGCGCATTAGACACTTTTTTGCAGATAACGATGGAGCAGACACAGGTACTACAACGCTCAGGGCTCAGTCTACTTGGACTCCCGAACCAGAACAGGCAATTGAACTCGACTTATATCTTAAAGGTATCACTACAGAAATCATTAATCAATCGAAATCATCTAAAAAGCCTAGGAACATGACTTATTCGGAGAGTCGCATCATCTCTAACCTCAAGTCGCGCGAAGACATTATCATCAGGGAAGCCGATAAGGGAGGAAGCATAGTCATTTGGCCAACACAGAAGTACAAGCACGAGGCTTACAGACAACTCAATAACCCAGAACACTACCGCAAACTAGACAACGATCCAACAGAACAATACACACTCACAATCACTAACACACTTAGATCCCTCCTTGCTGATGAATTAATAACTCCATCAGAATTCAAGTTTCTGAAACCAAACAACAAAGCAGCAGGGCGGTTTTACCTCCTCCCCAAAATTCACAAAGTACCATCCACCGAATTATACACTGCCAATATTCCAGGGCGCCCAATAGTATCAAATAACAACACCCCAACCGAGAGCCTCTCCGAATTCCTTAACCACTTTCTCGGGGACATTCCGAAGACATTCCCGTCATTTGTACAGGACACCCCACACCTACTGCGAATAATAGAAGAGATTAATAGCAAAGGCACACTACCACAAAACGCCATCCTCGTCACACTAGACGTTACCGCTTTATACACGAATATCCCGATCCCATAGGGCCTAACCTCAATAAAGCAAACTTTAAATCAACATTATGTACAGCATTCTACTGAAGTATATTTATCATTACTCGAACTAGTACTATCACACAACTATTTTGAATTTGAAGAAAATTACTACCTTCAAATACAAGGAACAAGCATGGGCACCCTATTCGCACCCACTTATGCAAACAATTCATGGGAATTCTGGAAAAAGACTTCCTGGCTCGCTGCGCAGACAAACCCCACACATACCTTCGGTACATTGATGACATACTTATAATATGGGGTCACGGCAGGGACAATCTAGCTAAATTTACATCATTCCTAAACTCCTTTCATCCAACGATAAAGTTCACGTCCGAGACCTCAGCTGAGTGCATCAACTTTCTTGACACAACCATATATCTCGAGAATGGTATATTAAAGACAACGCTGTATAAAAAACCATTTGACAAGCAACAATACCTAGATTATACTAGCCATCACCCAAAACCTTGCAAACAGGGCATTTTCAGGAGCCAAGCAACAAGGTTACGTCGCATATGCGTAGAGGATCAGGATTACGTAAACAGACTTACTACCCTAAAAGAAACACTAGCAAACAGAAGCCATCCAAACGCGTTCCTTCAAAAGGCTTACACTGACGCACTAAAACTAGATCGCACTGAGACACTCAAACCACGCCCTAAAACCACAACAACAACAACGCCTCTTCTCACTACAAAATTTTCCAACGCACTTCCGAACATAAACAACATCCTCGCAAAATACTATCCGATTCTAACAACCAACCAGCAACTTAAAAAAATCTTCCCCGAACCGCCTAAGGTTGCCTACAGACGCAACGCCAATTTTAAAGATATGCTCGTACATGCAAAACTCGCAACAATAACTACACCAACGTCTGGACCCTGTGGGCGTCGAAGATGTTCTACATGCAAACATATACAGCCAGCCACCAACGTAAGAAGCACAGCATCCGATTACCTTCACAAGGTAACATCGAACTTCACGTGCACCTCAAACAACCTGATCTACTGCACTGAGTGTGCCACCTGTAAAAAACAGTACATAGGCGAAACTGGACAACCAATTCATGTAAGACTGAACGGCCACCGCGCAGACACAAAGCACAACTTACCAAAAGCAGTAGCCAGCCACTTCAATCAACAAGACCACAATTTCGATCAAGCCAAACTTTACATTCTACAAACAAACTTCCGGTCACCACGTGAGAGGAAATACATGGAATAGTATTTGATACACAAATTTCAATCCCTACACCCATCAGGAATAAATCTAGCTCGTGGTAATTTGGAATCATTAAAAGCCATAGCATGAGTCCTATAATATTAAGAGACATGAAGTACGCTCAGCTTTCAAAAACCTTAACCTATTCGCAAAATAAAATCCCGACCAGCTCCCATAATACACTATCAATATTCTTTTTTAATATCCTTAACCTTGCATGTATAAATGTGCACATACGTGTAGATATTATACTCTTAAGATGTTTTCATTTTCTAGTGAATCCGAACCACGGTTTCCTTCCCCCTTTCCGCGCTCCAAAGGCCGCTTCTGGCCAGCATTGTCACAGCCCTCGCCTTCTCAGGAAGTTCTACGAGTCTTATTCCGATTGTTCCCCCCCGGCCGGCCCTCGTTCCTTTCACCTTTTTTTTTCTTTTTTTCCCCTCTTAGTTGACGGGCGCCCAATTTTTGGAAGCCACCGACGACACTGGATGCATATGCCAGCCAATTACTTCACCCATTAAGCAGGAGCTTGCTTGTCAGGCAACCCTTTCAATATCACTTAAAGTAGGCAGGCGGAATTTTAAACGTACGCCGCCCGAGTACCTTTTTTTTTTCGTTTGTAGCTGCCTTCCCCACCACCTTCTGCAGCTCCTTGGCGGACATTTAAACGTAAGCCGCCCGGTTTTTCTCTCCGCCTGTAGTTTCCTTCCTCACCACCTTCTGCAGCTCTTTGTGATGGCTGCACTCGCCCTCTCGCATGGTTGTACCCCCCCGCCCCCTTTTTTTTTTCTTCTTTCTTTGCAGCTACCTTTAACTCTGACATGGCAGACCCGAACGTGTTTGCAAACTCTCTTGAAATGTGGCAAGGGCTACACTCCTCTGCTTTCGAGTTTCTCTCTTTCCAGGCAGAAATTACCACCAGCAACAGACGCGCCACCGTGGACATGACGTCATCACTAACCCCTTAAAACTAACACGCCAGGGATGACAAGGCGCCTTTGACAAAGATAGGTCCCCTATCGAAACATCGGCCAGCCTGATCTGAGGCACTTTCTCCTGTTTTGAAACCTATAACAACAATAGATATTATACAAGCTCTCATATACCAATGCACTATAAACAATCAACTACTTTTGTGACGACAAGTTTAACTTTCGGTTTACACCGATTCCTATGACTGAGGGATCATTCATCTTTTACACGTACTTGCCTAAAAAAGTAGGCAAAATACATGCGTCTTTCGCATTGCAACAGACTGGTAATACACAACTAAACGAGTGAAGATTGACTGTTGATCTAAGGAGAGGAAGGTGAACCTCCAGTGACTGACGAACAGGTAGCCTCACGCACAGGTGCCTCGTTGAAAAGTGCGTTGTACCAAGAAGCTCAGTCGAACATAGACATGTGCGCCGGACCCCAAATCGCCGGCGGCGGCGCGCCGGTGTTTCCACCTCCGGCGGCGGCGCGTGTACGGCGCGGGGTTCACCGGACCGGCGGCGGCGCGGCGCGCGGGGGGGGGGGGGGGGTTGATGGGGGAGGGCAGAGCAGTGAATGCGATAAGTACACGCCGTAATGTTGCATGAACGAGGGCTAGCAGCTAACTCTTTTTGCTGCGATCTCACTTAACTCTGCAAAACGCTGGTGCATGGCAATACGGCTGCTCCCGGGAGAGAATCGGTTTTCGGTCGGTTCGTTGTATCAGTGGTCCGAGCGCGAAGCAGTGAGACCACAGCGCTCACAGCGCGTAGAAGGTATACGACCCGTTTGCTGTGCGATGTCTGCCGAAACAGCGCGCGTGTCAGCGCTCTCGACCGCGCCCAAAGTTCACAGTTGCTGCTCGAGTTACGCAGTCCCTCTCCCCAGACATCCCTTCCTGCTCCTGCGCCCAGCAAATGACGGGCGGGCGTTTCCTTCTGCTTGAGGAGCAATCGACGGCAGGTCTCGCACGCGGGTTGATGTTATTCCGTGTGACGGAGATGGCCAGCTTGTTTCATGTCTGATTTAGCCATCTTCGTTGCCAACGCTCGCGAGCTTTTATTTGCGGGTAGAACATACAATGCGCGGAGCTGTGTTATCGATTTAGAGTTTATGCGGAACATGACAGCGACGGTGAAAACCTGTCATGAGTGTCCACACAGTTGCTAACGCAATAAAAAAGAATATATATAAAAAAAATCGTCGAAGCGGGCTCGCCTTTTTCCTGGAAAGCTGCATCGTCTCCGCTGTAAAGAGTGCGTCCGTTGGAAGAATCATATAATCCGGCGCATTTTCCATTGGTTTCGTTCTCGCCTTCAATACCCTTCTTACAGGAGACATCTCCTCGCCACTTATTTCTTCATAAAGCACGCGTACAATGTCAGCACTAAGCGTTGAACCTATCATGATTTGGCGCTTGTCGGCTACAGTCTGTTCTCTCTGCTTCGCGGTCGCAAACGCACAAAATGGAGCTTAATCAGTTAATCGCGCACGATAGTCGTGCGAGAGAAGCAAGATCGGGTGGGCGGCTGCATAGCAAAGCAGTATGGGAGGCAATTCACAGCTGTTATTTCTCGTATATGGAGCAGTCGAGAGTATGTAGCCCGATGATCTCACGTGAATCACTGTTCTGGCATCACGAAGTGCACCAAAAGACAAGAAACGCCAAGAGAGAATAACGCGCTCGTTGTTTTTGTTTTTCGTTGTATTTTCAGAGGCTGTTAGGGGCTCTCTATAAAAACAGGGCGTGCAAACACGGACACATGATAGTAGTCAAGACACCAGAAACGCCGCTAACAACTGAAAAATCACACAGCGGCGGAACCGAAGGTAAACACAAATATTTATCTGTGCATTCTCACGTAAGAGGCCATGCCTATCTGTCGCATATCTGTACACGTGTGCTTGTGCGATACTCTGTCACGCGGCCCATATCGCAACACCCTCGCCCACGATGTGAATAAAAGCGCTTGGCGCGCGGTGGGGCGGGGGCACTTTTCCTTCGGCACTCTTGGTTATCGCTATGTTGCTGGCATGCGAATAAAGCATGTTTGAATACTGTCGGCGTCTTCATACCCGGAAGCCCTGGAACACGACATAGTTCTTGGCGACGAAGTTCTTGGGACCCTGGTGGACTGCCACAAGAAGACAAGTCAGCGAAACGATGTCGGCGCACTTGGGGCAAGTAGAACCCTTCGATGAATCTTCAGCAGATTGGGCTAGTTATGAAGAACGCCTCCAAGCATTTTTGCGTGCTAACAAAGTCTCGGAGGACCAGAAGGCTGATACCTTGATAAGCCTAGTAGGACCGAAGACATACGCATTGTTGAAGTCGTTAACGTCTCCTGAGACTCCCGCTAAGAAGTCTTTTGAAGAACTTCTAAGCTTACTGCGAAACCACTTTGTTCCTAAACTGTCCATTATCGGCGAAAGAGCCACATTTCATCGCCGCTCACAACTGCCGCAAGAGACTCAGTATGCCGCAGAGCTGCGTAGACTCGCGCAAACTTGTGAGTTCGGTACTTTTCTTGATCAAGCGTTAAGGGACAGATTTGTTTGTGGTTTGCTTCGGGCTGACATACAACGAAGTTTATTTGCAGAAGACATCAGTTAAAGTTTCAGACAGCAGTTGATCGTGCGATAGCCATTGAAGCTGCGATTCAAAGCGCATCTGCTACGCGCTCAACAGCACAGCAGGAATTTCAAGTGCACAAAGTTAAAGCACTGGGGAAGCTTCTACCTCTTGTTATCGCTGCGGATCGGTGAAACACACCGCCAGCTCTTGTCCGTATGCGAATGCCAAATGTTTTCATTGCAACAAAAAGGGCCACATCAAGAGTGCTTGCCGGAGCAAAGAGCTAAAAGAATCGAAAAGTAAAAATAAACGGCATGTTAGTACCTTGTCACTGCCACGCACCAATTTGAAGAGTGTAAAACCTGCTGCAGACGCAAGACAAAAACCAATCATGGTCGAGGTCGCTATTGACGGCGTACCAGTGAATATGGAACTCGATACAGGGGCTGCTGTATCCGTTATGTCTGTCTCACAGTTCCGTTCTCTTTTTCCCAGAGCTCATTTGCGCAGGACAAGTCTCACCTTGAGAACCTATACAAATGAACCCGTGAAGCCCTGCGGAGTAGCATTTGTTGCAGTCCAGTACAACGCGCAGCGCCAACAGTTGCCTTTGTACGTGCTCCGCCAGGACGGCCAGCCGCTGCTGGGGCGCAGTTGGCTACAACACCTCAAGCTGGACTGGACGCAAATACAAGGTCTTCACCACATGCAGGTGGGAAACACAAATGGCTCTGAGAGATCGCCTAAACTAGAGTCCTTGCTAAACCGCTATCAGGACCTGTTCAAGGACGAACTCGGCACAGTAAAGGGAGAAAAGGCTACTCTTTTCTTAAGGGGTGACGCGAAGCCAAGATTTTTCAAAGCAAGAAGCGTGCCTTTCGCTCTAAAAACTGCTGTCGAGCAGGAATTGTCGAAGCTGCAAGAGCTAGGGATTATTACACCCGTGACCACAAGCCCGTACGCAACGCCGGTCGTGCCAGTTGTTAAACGCGATGGTTCAGTCAGACTGTGCGGTGATTACAAAGTCACGCTAAACCCGATACTGGACATCGAAAGGTATCCGCTACCGAAAGCGGACGAGCTATTTGCCGCGCTGGCAGGCGGACAACATTTTTCAAAGATTGACCTAAGTAGAGCGTATCAGCAGGTCGAAATGGACGACGAATCCAAAGAATACCTTACGCTGAATACGCACAAGGGTCTGTTTCTGGTCAACCGCCTACCGTTTGGCATTTCATCGGCTCCCGCAATATTTCAGCGTATTATGGATAATGCGCTGAAAGGACTAAACGGCGTAACTTGTTATCTCGATGACATACTGATCACGGGCCACACAGAAGCAGAACACTTGCTCAACCTGGAAGCTGTGCTGAAGCGGCTATCAGAACGCGGATTTCGCGTCAAACCTTCGAAATGCGATTTTTTTCGCAATGAACTGCAGTACTTGGGTCACGTCATCACAAAAGACGGTGTTCGCCCGACGGATGAAAAGTTGGTCGCAATTGCAAATGCACCAGCTCCAACAGACAAACAGCAGCTGCAGTCAGTGTTAGGACTCATAAATTACTATGGAAAGTTTGTTCCGAATCTCTCATCCATACTCTTTCCTTTGAACAAGCTCTTGAGTAAGGACGAACCTTGGCAATGGAACGCCGCTTGTCAAAGTGCGTTTGCGCAAGTAAAAAACTGCTGTCGTCAAAGCCTATTCTGATTCACTATGATCCCAGTTTGCCATTGCAGTTGTCATGCGATGCTTCTTCCTACGGAATAGGCGCAGTTTTGTCACACGTTTTTCAAGGCCAAGTTCATCCAATAGCCTATGCTTCACGAACGTTAACAAGGTTACAGTCAATTGGAGAAAGAAGCATTAGCGCTTGTTTTTGGAGTCAAGAAGTTCCATTACTACGTTTACGGACGGAAGTTTGTGTTGCTCACGGATCACAAGCCACTTGAGACGATCTTTGGCCCCAAAACAGGCATTCCTGCCATCGCAGCTGCCAGACTGCAACGCTGGGCAGTCACGCTTTCTGCATATTCTTTTTCTTTGCAGTATCGCCCTTCAGCGCAGAACGTGGACGCTGATTGCTTATCGCGCCTTCCCCAGCAACCGGGAACAGACGGGGCAACAGAAAATTTTCTGGTTTTGCGTTTAGACAGCATGCCCGTCTGCAGTAAACAGATCGCAGAGGAAACTGCACGGGATCCAGTGTTCCGTCAAGTAGTGCAGTACATCTTGTCAGGCTGGCCTGCTAACGTATCTGCGAACCTGAAACCTTTTTTCTGCAGGAACTAGAGCTTTCTTTATATCAAGGTTGTGTCATGCTGGGAATGCGTGTGGTGGTACCAGAAAAATTCCGTAAATTTGTCCTAGATGAATTACATGAGGGGCATCCGGGAGTGGTGCGCACCAAAGAGCTTGCAAGAAGCTATGTGTGTGGCCAAATATCGATCAGGACATAGAGAGATGTGTCGGCTCTTGTCACGCATGCGCAGAGACACGCAGTTTGCCAGTGAAAGCGCCGCTCCATCCATGGTCCTGGCCGACGCGTCCTTGGCAACGCCTACACATGGACTTTGCAGGTCCAGTAAAAGGTATATCCTACTTAGTAGTAGTCGACGCCCATTCCAAGTGGCCAGAAGTATGTCCCATGACAACCACTACATCAGAGGCAACCATTGCTTGCATTCATGAACTTTTCTGCAGATTTGGATTTCCAGAAACACTCGTGTCCGACAACGGAAGCCAGTTCATTTCTGCAGAGTTCCAAGCCTACCTCAAGCACAGGGGCATTCGGCACGTAAGAACCGCACCGTATCACCCAAGTAGCAACGGACTGGCTGAACGTTTTGTTCAGACTTTGAAGTCAGCGCTCCGCAAGACCAGTCCGAGGAGCGCCAGTGAGGAGTTAGCCGACTTCCTTCTGACGTATCGTAATACGCCTCATGCTACGACAGGGGAGGCCCCTTCCACTTTGCTCCTGGGGAGACGCCTGCGGACCAGACTAGACCTCATACGACCAGCGGTCGAGAACAGAGTGCGCCAGCGCCAGTTCGACCAGACAAGGCGTCACCCGTGTCGTGACAACGTCATCGCTGTTGGTGATGCCGTTCGTGTGCGCAATTTCCGATCGGGACCAAAGTGGCTGTGTGCAACAGTTCTTGCCCGTACGGGACCAGTGTCATATCGGTTAAGTGTAGTGACTCCGCGTGGTGTGTTCCAGTGGGTGCGTCACCAAAATCACATCCGCAACGATAACACCGGCATCGCCACGGAGTTCGAACTACCCTTCAGTGAAAGGCAGCAAGAAGTTCCCGCACAGGTCCCGGCCTGCGACTCATCACATGACGTCGACAGCTCGCCCACCGCACAAAGTGAACCGGCGGACACTTCAAACGCTCCTAGCGAACGTCGCTACCCGCAGAGACAGCGTCGCCCACCTGATCGCTTTGTGCCGTGAACTTTTTGGACAATGCTTGGGGATCCAAATAAGTGTGGGGGGATGTCGCATATCTGTACACGTGTGCTTGTGCGATACTCTGTCACGCGGCCCATATCGCAACACCCTCGCCCACGATGTGAATAAAAGCGCTTGGCGCGCGGTGGGGCGGGGGCACTTTTCCTTCGGCACTCTTGGTTATCGCTATGTTGCTGGCATGCGAATAAAGCAAGTTTGAATACTGTCGGCGTCTTCATACCCGGAAGCCCTGGAACACGACACTATCAGTCAAGTGCGAGTAGTGGTCTACGTGAGAGATAGCTGTTCACTCTCTCGACTTTTCTCTTATGTCCGTGTTTCCACGTCATGTCTTCTTAACATGAATACCTACCTGAGGTGGGCAGTATCGCGATACAAGAGTATCGCGATAGTATTTCAGAGATACATTTGAGTATCTGTATTTCTGTATCGAGATACATTTGAAAAATGTATTTGTATCTCAGTAGTGAAATACATTTACGATGCATCGTTTGTATCGCGATACTATGCAGGACACGAGCATCTCGTTACATTTGTTTTGTCGGAAATGAGCTGAGGCGTGTTTCCAAGGCGGGAATGAGGGGTTTTTTGTTTGTTTCTGTGCCAAGACAAGAAAAGGCGCGCCGCCAGTCGCCGACAGAAAGGGCGGCGATGGTTTCCCCTCATGCACAGAATGGCCCATGTGGTAAAGCACGCGACGCCACAGGCAGCAGAATCGCGGAGGCAGTGTTGTCGGCCTCTGCCGACAAAGTCATTGTCTCTCAAGGCCAGTGCAGCACGCCTAATTTTTTTCGGGTGGCAAGCGATTCTTCGTGACCCCCCGCGTGGATACCGCCTTGGACCAGAGGCTTTGCAATGCTTCGCGTGCGCTCAGTTCTCAAAGCGGCGGCACTTCGAAAAGCAGTTACCATTGTCGCGGCGGAAGTGACTACAAGATGGCTATCTTTGTCGCGCTTTCAGCCACCTGCGTGTCGGGGTGCTTTCTTAATTGACCACTAGCGTGAAACGGCCTTTTGTGGTACCAGGCTCTCCCACCGCCGGAGCCGACTTCGCCTGTTGCAGCTTGCTGAAATGGGTGCTTGTAGCGTCGGTGGTTGTGACAGCTTTATCGAAGAGTGACCCTTTCGGCCCAGGCGACGAGTGCTTTCGGGCTCGGAGCAGCTGTCCGTTTCCACATCTGTTTAGAAAGCTGGCAGGAGCGACTTGGGAGGGCTTACACCCTCTTACCACCAAAGAACGCGATTTTAGGAAGCCAATGTTTCAATCGTGCAGTTTTGACGTATTGGGTTCCATTGCGCGTAGGTAATTATGGCCGGCCTATATGAGCGGGCCAGACGTCTGAGGATTCCGAAGATGGGGACCGACTTCGCCTTCTGGACGGTCAGAACAACCCACGTGAGGGCGGAAGTGTTTCGGTATCTAGATGACCCGAGAAGAGATATCGCCACGCTGCAGGGCTGCCCGGCTATGAAGGTGGTATTTCTTCACTATAACACGAAGATACTTTTCTTCTTTCGCAAGTCTTGTGCTGAGGCCAAACCGACACTGTCTAGAAGACAGCCTATTTGAGATGCTCACACAGCAACCTTCTCAGTAACGCAGATCTTGTGTGCAAAATAAATGTGCACTTTTTTTCAATTCACTGGTGTTCACTGGTGATTCGAGTGATTTGCTTAAACTGTGCTATTTCTAGCATAGCTCATTTTGTTGTCACCAAGTATGTCGATTTCGGTGTCTAATGCTTGTTACTCTTGCTGTGAAACAGTGTATTTTTTATTGCAGTAGATATGTGTAATTGTGTCAGTATTACTAATTATGTACTTTGTAATCCCCCCCCCCTGTTTATTGTCTCGATGGCACTGATAAATGGAGCTGATAATAAATAAATAAATGAACTGAAAGTATCAATGCGCTGCAACTTTACTTACTACATTATGCTGCACTTATAAATGTCTTTGCAGAGTATGAGCATCTTTGAAATGAAAAAAAGTTTTCCAGTATCTGTATCTGTATTCCGGAATACTTTTTTCGTCTTATTGCGAAAGTATCTCCGAAATATCCCGTTACGTTAAAGGCAAATGTATCTTAGTATCTGTATTTTAGGCTTCCAGTCCATGTATTTCGATATCTGTATTCCGGAATACTTTTCCGAGTATCTCTGCCCAGCCCTGATACCTACCAACTAGCTCAGCTATATTCTAAGTTTGCCATTTTCTTTACTTCTGTATTTATTCGTCGATTTACTCAAGTAAGAATGAAAGAAAAAGTGTACTAACGCACTGAGATATATATATATATTACTTATCTATTTTATTTATTTATGCACAATGTACTAGGTTCAAGACTCCAAGAATATGCTATCCAGCGAATTGGGTCGTCGCCCTTTAAGGCTGGAGGACGCGGCAGCGTTAAGGTCAGGCAATACTCGTGATATTTCTGGAGAAGAAAAAGATTCTACAACTTCTGGGGAGCTATTCTCGATGCGTTCATCCAAAGGAGGTGTCCACAGTCCATTTCGGCAGAGCGCGTTCAGTGATTCGAAAAAGCGGTGAGCCGTGATGTCACCTCGCTCTTGACCACATCGCCGCACCGAACCCGCCAGCACATTCCTAGCGTAAGAGAGTGGACGAAATGCACAGAAACAGGACCCTTTCACGTCTGAATTTGCATATGAATGTGTTCCAAATGTTTGAGAACTATGCAGGGAATGCGTACCGACCTTACAGCTACGTTAGACGAGCAGCCGCATTAAACCTAAATAGATGGCTAACAGGATCAAAAGACAAGTGCACTGAAAATGGGATCTCTGAGGGCTTCGTTCGTTGCATTGAAGCGCATTCCGTCCCTATCATTTGTGTCGAGAGTGTTCGAAAGCTTCATGATGTCATGATGGCGCTGCAGAACAAGAACCGGAAACAGGGGGCGCGCTTCTCGCCGAGCTCCCGCTATTCAGTGTCCGCTGAAATGGACTGTTCATTACATGGACACATCAAGAAGAGCTCCTCCGGCGAAGTGCTGTATTTTATTTCCAGATTCCCCATGCGCGTTAAAAGAAAAGACTAACGGCGGCGCGCCGCAATTATTGCGCGGCGGCGGCGGCGCCGTGATCTCTCTTGGGACTTCGGCGACGGCGCGAGCGGTGTGACCAAAAACAGGCGGCGCGGCGGCGCGGCGCGGCGGCGCACACCTCTAGTCGAACATGGTGGTGACCCATGGTGTGCAGCGTCTCGGGCAATTGCATCCAGCAGTACGATGAAACCTGTTTCTTTCTTTCTTTCTTTCTTTCCTTCTTTCTTTCTTTCTTTCTTTCTTTCTTTCTTTCTTTCTTTCTTTCTTTCTTTCTTTCCTTCTTTCTTTCTTTCTTTCTTTCTTTCTTTTGATGATGGCCCATGGACCGAATAATTGCGATTCAATCATTATTCAAAAGATTAGAGAGCTATAATTCACTTCCACAAAGCACTACTGCACAAAAAAATATCAACTCCAGTGCTTGTCAAATGGGTGCCGCAGTGCTACAGTTGACCTGCCGAGGGGGGGCCGAGCCCCACCTAGAAATTTGGAGCCCCCCCCCCCTGACTTTAAGCGCTGAGCTCATCCCTTCATTTCTCTCGTTCCCGAACGTCGTGCCACTCTCCAATATCATCTGCAAAACTCGTCTTTGAGGGCTTCTCATTGCAGTTTTCAGCAGTGTATACGTTATGCACGGTTTCCATCGTACCATGCCTCCCTAACGATGTCGTACCGGTAGAAGGTGGCCAGTCGACTATGCGGGTACGACTGGCAGGAAGTGAACAAAGTGATTTCATCTATTTTCGGGGTTCGTTCCAGCTTAGTAATAAAGGCGCCAATAAGCTTCTCGACGCTTACTCATTGAATGCGTATTGTCACGTGGTCGTGACGTCGACGAAGACAGCAGTCAGTACGTCAGAGATGAAACTCTTTATTTTGCCGAACTTGTGGCCGGAAAACAGAAAGTCAACTACAGCAATACACGGATAGCGGCGAACAGAGCGTCGACCGTCGATCAACTGACAAGCGGTCAAGCGCGTCGGCTTACATACAGGCGCTATCAAACTTTCCAGCAATATCGCTGGTGGCGGCCTTATCTCTCGACAAAGCGGGAACATTCGCGTGCGGCGCGCAATCTTAACAAAACGATCTACTACAATGGCGAAGCTTCTCGAACACTGCTTCGCGGCCAGTGTCAAGTGTTGATAACCGTCTTTGCTGGTCAAACCCGAATACAAGAAGTGGGCGTGGCAATATGGTTCGAGTTAAGGGGACATCACCTGGCGTGGAATTCGTAATTGTCTTTTTTTGTCAAACGAATATACTTTGCCCCACGCCTTGTTTAATGGACATGTGCTATTTCTGCACATTCCAACGCTGTTGCGGCAGTGTCATGTAGCTGTCGCACTATATAGCGCAGGGGTCTGAAACACGCGGCCCGCGGACCTCTCCCTAGCGGCCCACGGCCCGCACATGACTATCTTTGTCCCATTTTTTTTTCTTTATAACTGCGTTCTTGAGCTACACATGCATGTCATGTTTTAAAGCATCTTTTTTTTTTTTGTGAGGCACCCCCTGCGGTCACCATGTGTTGATACATAACCGTGAAACAAAACTCTATATTAAGAAGCGGCGTCCAGATTTTAGTTGCTTTGGGGATAGGTATCGATATGTTGTTGGAATCCTGCCGCCAAGTCCCCTTCAGAAATGACCCATATGAGTAATGGGAAAGGTCTTCTTTCAAATGGCAAGGTTAACTTACTTTTGTACAACCTAACCCCGCTCCCCTAACCTCCCCCCCCCCTCGCTCGTACCTTCATCACTGTCCTGCCCCCTGCGTGAGTAAATTTTCGTGAATGCGGCCCGTTAGCTGAGGTGAGCTTGAGACCCCTGATATAGCGGAACAAGACGAAAGCTCCGACGTTAACAATGTGGGCACACAAAGCAGGCTGTGCATGTCCATCTCTCGTCACATGACCACTGGGAACCGTGACGGAACCATGGAAAAAGATGTGTCTTTATAGTAATAATAATATCTGGGATTAAACGTCCCAAAACCACGATATGATTATGAGTGCAGACATGACTGAATAGCGCAATAAAAACCACAGACAAGGTATAGAGACGACAGAGAGGACGGAGCGCAAACTTCAACTGAGCATTTATTGACAGAAAAACAGGAAACCACAAGCTGCGCAGGAGGATGTGCAACACGCAAAAAAAAATCACTCAAGCACGCCCCCCAAAACGTCACTAACTTTAACACGTTTCATGCTTGCGCAACCCACACGTGCCACAGCTAGCCAAACGGTTCGTCTCTACCTTGTCTGTGGTTTTTATCGCGCTATTCAGGTCATGTCTGCAGTTAATACGCACCTACTATATATAGCCCAACTCACGTCTCTCATTATGATTATGAGGGACGCCGTAGTGGAGGGCCCCGGAAATTTCGACCACCTGGGGTTCTTTAACCTAAATCTAAGTACACGGGCCTCAAACATTTTCGCATCCGTCGAAAATGAAGCCGCCGCGGCCGGGATTCGATCCCGCGACCTTCGGGTCAGCAGTCGAGCGCCATAACCACTAGACCACCGTGGCGGGGCAATGTGTCTTCATAGGGATTCTATGCAACGAGACTTCGCGCAGTGGAGGGCTGGAACTTTGAAGAACGTTTCCCCGCTTTGGGGCTCTGTGATCGGTCTTGCGATGATAAGTTACAGGTATAAATTTATTATATTACATTTATTACTGCGATTACAAAATAACATTTGGGATATAAAATAATAACGATTTCCAACATGTTAACTATATAACCACAGAATAGCGACATGTTAACTACATAGCACCTAGTCTATATTATCACGTGGTCGTGACGTCGACGAAGACAGCAGTCGGCGTTTTCAAGATGAAACTTTATTTGGCCGAACTTGTGGCCGGGAAACGGAAAGTTAATTTATAGCAATACACACGGTATGCACTGATAGCGGCGAACAGAGCGTCGACCGTCGATCAACTGAAGCTTCAACTCATAAAAAAATAAGACGCGTGGCAATATAACTTCTAGCTGGCCCGTTTCAGATAAATCAAGTAGCCCTATATACAAGCAAAAGAAGTTCCGTACTTGTCCCTTATAAAACTTCTCCCAACAGCTTGCTCCACATAAAAAAACGTTTTAGGGGCGAAGCACCTTAAGGGGTATTCACACGAGGGAGAAATCGGCGGAGGACACGGGGGGATTGCGGATCACGTGACCACGTCGTCACGGATTAGTGAGTAGGCGCGACCCGCCCATGACTCCTCGGAGGAGACGGGGACCTTTTCCCCGACAGGACAAACGATCCCCCGAAGGTGGGGGATATGGCGGAGTTTCGGGCTCTTGTTTGGCCACATTGTTGCACTTGCTCCTGCAGGGAGTGGCAGTGGGTGTCCAGTCTGCAGCTGCATCGTCGTCTGCAGCTCGTCAAACCGGTGGTACAAGCCACCAGAGTATGACACAGGTTGAAAGCGCAAAAAAGACGAAGACAGAGAAGAGGCTTGACACACACGAGCGCTCGTGTGTGTTAAGCCTCTTCTCTGTCTTCGTCTTTTTTGCGCTTTCAACCTGTGTCATGCCAAACCAACAAGCCCAAACAGCTACCCTAGTGGCCACCAGACTAGTCTAGTAACACTAGTCCCCCCATTATTATTGTCGACGATGGCGTAACTTTTTTCGCTGTTGTGGCAGCAGGAGCTTTAAAATAGGCGATAGAAAAGCTCGTCTTGCTTCGTCCACGCAAACGCACCGAAAGTGTGGGCGTGGAAATGAACCGGAACTACGTCATAGTCGGTAGTTTTGGTGGAGCCGCGCAGCACTGTCGTATCTCCAATCGTGGCCTCCGTAACTAGTTCCGGCTGCGCGCGTTGGTGGAACTGATTGCAAAGGCCATGCTTTAACTGACAGAACTGATGGCGCCGGTGACTCGGCACATCGAAGATGACGTAACCACCTTCGCTCAGCAGTTCAAGAAGCCCTGCAGCTGCAGCCGCTTTTGTTATTGCGATAGCAATTATATGGACACTCTCGGCTTGTTTTGGCCGTCGCCGTCTGTTGACGCCGTCATGTCCCGGATATGTATATGTATGTATATATAAATAAAAGCCACAAAGAAAAATAAATCAGAAGAAAAATTACCGAAGCGCACCACCGAGATTCGAACCTTCGATCCCTCGCTCCGCAGCGCGCTGCCTTAAACAACTCGGCCACGCGCCTCCGTCTGTTTAGCATAACAACGGCGAGCTATTTATATAGGGAACCCAAGCTCTTCCTGGAGGGTCAGGGTACTCTCCCACGGTGCGCCGACTCTGACCCACCAAGAGAGTCACCGTGCCTCTTTAAAGAAAGTCGTATACGTGGCAAGTCAGAACTCTCCGAAAAGAGACACACATACCCCCTTTTTTTTAGAGTGTAGTTCCTACGTTGTTCTTAATCAAGAAAAATAAAGTACATTGTCCTCTGAGGGCCAGAGACTTAAGATACCGAGTTTCAGCAATGTCTCAAGTTTCATTGCGCCAATGTCTCCAAAATACGAAAAATACACTTTGAAATCCGCGACGTCACGCTCGGGTGCGGCGCGAAATATAAAAAATGAAACTTTGACCTTGATTTTCTCCTCTAATAATAAACCTACGATGATGAAATTAACGACATTGGAGTTTTCAGAGTACAATTTATCGATCTAAACCGATTCATTGATTCACTTCACTGTCCCTTTAAAAGAACAGACCGACGTGGCGGAGGTCTGGCTGTATATGTTCGCAATACAGAAAATTGCACGATATTAAATGAATTCACCGCACTCACACCGGATTGTGAACATCTGAGCTTGCAGTGCGATGTTGCTCTTTTTCAGTAATTTATCACCCTCCATCAGCAGATAACGTAAAGTTTTTAGGTTTTATTTGTTCACTTTTGGAATATGCATCGCCTATAACAGGTACCGCCTTTGTTATTGGAGGCGATTTCGAACTTTTCCCCGCCAAACAAATCCTCGGATGATCTCTCAAATGAGATAACTTCGTGCGGTTTCGTTAATATTTTTACTATACGCCCATTCGAGCATCGGCTACAAGTTCAGATATTTCAGACCTTTTAATCACTAACATAGATGCACGTGTCACCGAAGTACAATCATGCATCTGCGATACAAGTGATTACTGCCCGATATTCATGACCCAAATAAGTTCTGCAAAAACAAAGAAGGTTGCTTGTAACCCAGAGTTTGTCTGCCAGGCTATAACGCAGTCATCACTGGATATACTCGGATCCAGAATTGAAGATACTGACTGGCAGGGTTGCCGTTGGTGGCTACTTGGCGTCGAATTTAGGACCCGACCATGGCGACCAAAATTTCGGGTTGGCGCGATGGCTACTTTTTGGCTACTTTTAACTTCTGCTTTGGCGCATTTAGTAGCCAATTTTCTTATCATTTGCAGGTAAAAGAGCAAGCAAGCCTAACGACCACCCACTCTTTTCAACCTTTTCTGTCGCGTCAGGCGAGGTGCGCGCTTGTAATCGCCTCAGCAGAAGGCTGGTGCGCACAGAATCCCCCCCCCCCCCCACGCAACGCATGGCGCTCAGTTACAAAGTTGCGCGCCTGTTGGCAAATGCATGGCTAGCGCGCTGTTCACATAGCCCACTATCTGTTCTGATGTCAGATGATGACAGACGATGACAGTGCGTGTTCTCGTGCGAACTTGACACAAAGCGAAGATCTGCACCAAAATAAAGCTGTATATGCAGGATCGGCCGAGATTTTCGGGAACACGAGTTTGTTCTGAGCTCGCACTACGGCGGTCATGATAGGAAGGTAGTGCGGAGCGCGCGTTAGCAGCGTTGATAAAAACAGCTACAAAAACGAGCATGGCGTCACAAATGCATGTGCGGCGTTTGCGGCGGTTGTCAAAGGAACACCGCATGCGAACGCATCAGCGCCGCCACTCAGTGAACATTTCAACAGTGCAGCGACGTCAGCATCATTGTCGCTCTATATTTTTGCCAACTCATCATCGCGCCTCCCACAGGCGTGTTCGTGGGCGTTTGTCTTTTCCCGGCAAGTTCTTTCGTTCCACCTGCAGCATGGAAATTTCCACACTCGAAAGCAACAAGTGCGCACAGGCAGCACTCTCGTGCTTTTTCGCTTCTATCGTTTCGCTTCTATCGAATATTAGAGACAAATAAATGGGCAGGTTTCTGTTGCTTACATTACTCGTCTGAAGATTTTTCTGCAGTAACGAATCGGCAGAAACAATGTCCCCACAAACAAGTACATTTCTCGCCGCAAATGCCACTAGGGGCGTTTGCTTCACGGCTGTGAGTGGTACGTCGTGAGCGCAGTGAAATTGAATACGAGACATCGTAGCCACGTGATGATATAACCTTTAGTTCTTCGTGCGTGTGTGCATTCTGTGCGATTAAGCTCATGGATTAATCGTGCCGCTCGCTGGCGTTGCGGCGTGGGCACTGCTCCTCGGCAAGAGCAAGCGCGGTGCGCGGACCCGATCTTCGCCGCGGGCGTCTGTCAACCAAACTGACTGACGCGCGAACTCGGGTACAAATTCGTTGATTCTGAAAAGGCCCCAGTTCAACTCGGGACTGTCACAGTGCCGTTGTCCCTGCCAAGCGTTTCATGCGGTGGATGCTAAGCAGTCGCCTATTTGCATATAAAATAATTTCGTCATTTTCCACTACTTGTGCAAGGCTGAAACCATCGGAGCAGCTTGTGATCACCTATAGCTTCCTCCAGCTTTTCACGCGGCTCGTTACTCAGTATCCTCGGTCTGCTTCGGAGTGAAGACCACGTCAGTTCGGTATCAATTTTGACGGTATTAATTACCTGGGTCTTGATTAACATGATATTGAATAGTTTGTCTTAACTGGTAAATATTTAATTAGGTCAACATTATTATTCAGCTTTAATTACCAAGGTCTTGATTAGTGCGGGTCTAAGTAACATAATCTTTATTATCATGTTTCTAATTAGTTGGTCTTTGTGAGTAAGGTCTTAATTAGCTCGGTTTTAATTAGTGTCCCCTAATACGAGCCGTGTTAATTAACATGGTCTTAATTAGCTCGGTCTTAGCTTTACACGGCTTCATTAGCATGGTCTTAGTAAGGTGTGGCTTAATTAGCTCGGTCTTAACATGACTTAGCTTAATTAGCTTGGTCATAGCATGCATCCTGACTTAAAAAGCTATGTATACCGCCCACCCAATTAGCACCGGGTGCACGTGCTCGGGGAGCGAGCAGATTATGAATAAGAAGACGAAGAGGGCGCGCACCGGCCTAGCAACGCGCTAGAATGTACATATATATAGGGCGACCATGATGATTACACACGTGGCCTCGGCGAATAGTTCCGGCCGCGGTATTGTGAAGCGCTCGGCTGAAGCTAATCTCAGAAGCAGCCAGGGTGCTAATTACTCTAAAGGATACTTAGTGCAGGCATTAAACACTCGAAAAAGAATTTAAACAGCACGTCCTCTAAAAAATATTGTTAGTCAAAGTTTCTCAGACTTTATATGCATGGGTGCACTTCTGCACTCAGTGGAACGACAAACGAATGAAAGAAGATGCCTCTGGTTTGAAGACACCACCCAACTTTGTCGACCGCCTTTGACGTGACGCCGCGTTCCATTGGTTGCAGCGCGCGCTGAGAGATGAGTTTGACCTTTTCGTACTGTTAACTCGTTCAAAAGGGGGTACGCCAGAGCTCGGAAAGATTCAGAGTTTCGCCCAACTCGAGCCATCCTGCATAGCACCCCTGGTATGTTATATGGTAAATCTAGTAATCAAGTTCGGTCTGCAGTTTCAAAGAAAAACTGCTTCAACGTTTAATGTTCCCACTGATTTGTTGGCTGTAATGTTCCAAAATTATGCATAGCTATATAAAGGTATACTGAACTTATACTAGCCAATCCGATATAGTTGCTGCGCTACCTGGTGCAAGGTATGGTTTATGGAATTCAATTTCAGAAAATGCAAGGTTATTCGCGTCGCCCGAAAAACTAACAGTCTGCCTATTCAGCTTTTGAACAGCGTTGCTTTGGAACCCGTCACTTGTTATGAATATTTAAATGTTCATATATCATGTAATATAAATAAGAAGAATATAATATTCATTTCATTTCATTTCGTTTCATTTCACTTATTACACCTTAAGGGCCCGAAGGCATTACATAAGGGGGGGCATACACAGGTTTCTAAACAGTATAATACAATAATTGGTAAGAAATCGAATCAAACAAAATAAAGAGAACAAACAAATGTAGTATCGGGTACGTACACAAGGAAAAATACAACATCCTTTGGTAGGCGCATATTAGAAAATATAGGAGATACACAGGTCTCGCAAAAGTAAAATAACTGTAATTGGTAACAAAAAATGAAAAGAGAAACAAATGTAGCATTGTGTACACAAGACAATTCAACATGCTATGGTAGGCGCCTGTTGTTGGACAAAATGGCAGGTTAGTGTTTCGCGAAATTTTTCTCGATCTGAACAGGTAGCAATGGCGTTAGGTAGCGTGTTCCACAAAGTTATTGCGTGTGGGAAAAAGGATTTATTCATCGCCGCTGTGCGACCACTTATGTGTGCAATGGGACATGTGTGAGCCAATCTCGATGATGTTCGGACAGGTGGAATAAGAAGCGTATGTCTTGTGGGTGACTGATAAAAGAAGCAATGGAGCAGGCACAGACGAGCAATTATGCGACGTGATTCAAGGGCTGGAAGTGATAGGGTGCATTTCAAAGCAGTTATACTAATGTATGGTGAGTATTGGGATGATATAAAACGCGCTGCGCGGTTTTGCACTGCTTCGATTTCATCTGCAAGATACGATTGCGATGGGTGCCAAATGGATGACGCGTACTCGAGGTTCGGTCGCACATATGTTAGGTATGCCAGCTTCTTGATGTCAGCAGATGCAGATTTCAGATTGCGACGCAAGTAACCAAGTGTACGTGATGCCTGAGAACAGATTGTTTGGATATGGGATACCCATGATAATGATGGTGTTAGGTACACTCCTAAGTACTTGTAATTTTCGGCTGAGCTGATGGGAGACGAATTAGTGTGGTATGTATGCTTAATCGTAGTGCGTTTTCGCGAGAATGAGATTAGTTTACATTTCGATAAGTTTAATGGAATAGACCACTCTTTACACCATGTAGCGATAATGTCTAAATCTTGTTGCAGAACAATGATGTCATCTGAGTTGTGAATAGGGTTATAAAGAACGCAATCATCAGCGAAAAGGCGTAGTTTTGATTTTATGTTAGCGGGAAGGTCATTGATATAGATTAGAAACAGCAATGGGGATAAACCTGCACCTTGAGCAACGCCTGACGTTACGCTAGTGAATCGAGAGTTTCTGTTATTGGCGGTAGTGAATTGAACGCGACCTTTCAGAAAGTGTTCCAGCCAACGAATTAAGTTTTGACCAATACCTAATGAAGCGAGCTTAGTGAGTAAATGTGTATGAAGTACCCGGTCGAATGCTTTGGAGAAATCCAGAAATATTGCATCTATCTGAAGGAGCTTGTCCATATAATGAAGTAAATCGTGCGTAAATTCTGCCAATTCAGTTTCACAGGAACGGTTCTTGCGAAAACCATGCTGTTGTGGGTAGAAAAAATTAACCGATTCGAGATGTGCCATTAAATTGGAAGCGATTATGTGTTCGAGCAGTTTCGATGGAATACTAGTAACGGAAATAGGTCTGTAATTGGTGGCAAGTTCTTTTTTTCCAAATTTAAAAATTGGGACAATTTTGCCTATTTCCCAATCGTTGGGAACGACCGAATCTTGCAAGGATTGGTTGAATATCAGGCAAAGTATTTTACTAGAGACTGCGATGGTATTTTTAAGGAACTTACTATTAATGTTGTCGTAGCCTGCTGATGAAGCTATTTTAAGGCATTTTATCAGTTTGCATATGCCATCCGGGGTTATTTGGACATCGGGCATAACTGTGGAACAAAAGTCAGCTATGCGTTTACCGTTACACACGGAAGTGACAGTAAGTCTAAGACAGTAAGTGACAGTAAGTCATTCTAATTAAAATCACACTGCTAACATAACAGCCCCCCCCCCCCCCCCCCCCCCCCCCCCCCCCCCCCCCCCCCCGTCTCTAAAAGCGCATCGAGAATTTTGCCGCTTGACCTTACTTCATAGAATATACCACCGTAGCGTCCTCCACGACACTTTTATTTTATCACCGCATTATATGCGCAATTACGTTGGTTATCGTTATAACGGTATTACATCTCGTAAAACCCGGTTTTTCTACTGCTCACAGCAAGCGAGTGGAATCATCTTCCTTACCGATCAAGTGGTGATAATCACTGTTTTCGTGAGACAGTAACCACCGTTGCTGAAGTACCAATCTGCTGGAAGTTGTTTGTTCTTTTGTACTCGCTGTATTCTGTTACTTTTCTGTTTGTGTTTTGTCCCCTCTCCTCTGTAAGGCTCTTAGCCTTGTGGTAAAGAAACAAACAAAAATAAATAAATAAATAAATAAATAAATAAATAAATAAATAAATAAAATTTCGCAACTCGCCTGCTTCTCGAAGGCCAAGCAAAAGGGAGAACATTATGCTCTTATTTCTATGTTTCTGCGTATTCAAAGTCATATTTATTGTGTAATTATAACAACTGTGGACATAATACCGTGTTCGTTGTACTTGGCCACAAATTTGGCGATAAAGTTAGCTGACATGGATATTTTTGCTACTTCTAGCTTCAGTTATGTCTCCTTTTCAAATCTACCCGACGGCAACCCTGCTGACTGGGAATCTGTTCTTGGCAAAACTATGTACTGGAGAAGCCTCGTGCGATGCATTCATAAACTCTCCAGTGACTGCTGCAGCAGGCCGCTTTGCGATGAAATCATTATCCCGGAAGCCTTGGATTAGTCCGGAACTGAAACGTATGATCAAAGAAAACCATTAAATACATGAGTCATTTTTAAGGACACGAGACGTCAATATACTGTGACGACCTTTAAAAACCTGCAGGCCCGTTTAAATGTTCTGCTGAAGAAAGCTCAAAATGAGAACTTTTTCCAGGCAGGATCAATTGTCCGCCTGGTCTTATGGGAAAAAAATAATTACGTACTGGCAACAAGCTCAGTGGCTAACGAAATGCGCGAAGTTGTCAATAATAACAAATCATTGTCAGGGAGGGCTCTATAAAAACGTTTCAGCGAATATTATGAGTCAGCAACAATCAGCTGTGCTTGAAACTTGAAAATGCAATGTTCGGGAAACGGCATTACCGCAGCCAACACGTTCCGAGGTACGCAAAACCTTCACCCATTAAAAAATAGTAAAGCTACTGACATCAATAGCATAGAAATAGCACACGTAAGATATGTGATCGACGTTATCTGTCCATGCTTGGTCCATAGATCTTCGATCTCGCGATTAGTTCAAGAAATTTACCTAATCAAATGAAACGAGCCAATGTGTCTGTTATATTCAAAGACAGGGGGGGGGGTGGAGACAGGACCAACGTTGGGAACTACCGACCAATATCTGTTTTGCCCATATTGTCTAAGGGTCTTGAAAATATTATTTTATGTCGACTACATAGCTTCTTGTTGAAGCACGAAATTACATCTTATAATGTCAGCACGGTTTCACAAAGGGCACGTTTACTGAGTCTGCGCTCCTGGTGCAAAAAGAAATCATACTCAAAAACATGAAAACGGAAGCTCTTGGAATTTTCATTGGTCACAGGAAAGCACTTGGCTCACTCTATAATGGCACACATTTAAGAAAACTATGGTAGAACAATATGACATACGTGGCGTCGTTCACTCACGTTTGAAGCCACGTATCTCTCCGACCGACAACAGTGCGTGGTTATTCATGGTTCCCCGTCATCCTTTCGCCAATTACTAAGTGGCGTGCCCAAGGGAAGCATATAGACCTTTTTATTGAATGCATACTTGAATGACTTACCTTTTATTGACCAGCGTACAGATTTAGTTTTATGCACAAACGACACTAGCCTTTTTGTTAATTTATTCTGATAACGAATCAGGCATATTTTTACACGTCAATAATGTGCTGTCCAAAATTTTCGAGTGCTCCTTATGTAACAGTACAAATCAATGTGCAGAAGGCAAAAGTCGTTGTTCCCGCTGCAAAAATAAACAAATCTGTCTTGTGTCGATCTGGTACAGGAACACAAAATTCTGGTGCTGTTTTTCTGTCAATTCACATGTGGAACTCACACATATACCTTGCTGTCAAAAATTGTCTGCTGCCCTTTCTGGGCTATTTAGATGCCGTCATTTATTCCCACCTCGCGTAATGTTCAAGCTTTATCATTGCCTTTTTCGATTGCATGCATTGGTACGGGCTGCAACTACAAAACGTAGCATTAAAGGGACCGACAACTGGCCAGAACGTGTCATTATATCCTAATGGAAATGAAAAAGACAGTGAAATATAGCGACAGATTCAAGCATCCTTTTCGTGATCTGAGTAGGATTTATATTTTCAAATCGCGTTTAATAGTCACGAAAAATCCGGTATGTCGCGCAACCTAGCGGAAGAGCCTTGAAGCTGGAATATGCAATGTTTCTGTATGCAGAATGGTAGAAAACACTTCTTCAGTCAGAGATTTTTTAAAAATTAAGAATGGCATTTTTTAGAGAAATATTTCTAAAGTTCGGCGTTTTTGGTAAACAGCGCGCATACGTTTCAGCACAATATTGAAGCATAACGGCGCGCGCAGATTAACGAATATTTTTTTAACATGAAAGTGTTTTATGCCGGGGTTCACCAAGATTTCAATGACGTATTTCCGTCACGGAAACGACATGAAAAACATGCACACGATCAGATGGCAAAGAAAAAATTGGGGAGGGGCGAAGCACGTAGGGAAGGGTGTTTCAGTTCCACTAACGTGAAACCTGTGGAGGGGCGAAGCATGCAGTGTGCGCCGGTGTTTCCCACAGCAAAATCACTGCCAATGGGCAACGAGAGACAGAAGAGAAATTAGACACAGAAACCCTCAGTCCGCTTTTAGTTAACGTGCACGCTGCGAATCTTTATTGTGCAACTACGCACAAGAGAAATCTCCCACCGGCACTGTATTGTAGGTCAAGATCCAGTGCCTATATATACGAGGTGGAAGGAGAACTAAAGTCCCTGAAAAATAACTAAAGTAGCGCCATTCGTGTCAGTGTGGAGGCACCTCCTCTCTCGTGCGCGTTGTAGATTGCAGATGAAGTTAGTTGAGCTGCGATGCTCGCAGAGCATGTCTATTCCGCTAGCGCCCTCGAGTGCGCTGCGGTTTTAAGTGACGCAGTGGGAAAAGTTCGCGAAATAAGGAGTATTAAAAAAATCACGCCATATCCACGAAGTGAATGGTGATTGAGGAGCTGGCTCGGAAAAGATCAGGAAAACCCGTCAATCTTCCGTACAAGTCCTCTACCACCATATGAAGACGTGACACACGTTGTTATACATACATATATACACAATGTTTTATTAATTTATAATTTTGATGAACCATGTACCCAATTTACAATTATATACACATTGATGAAGTATATATACAAGAAATATGTAAGAGCGTCTGAATCTCCATTGTCGACACTTCCAGACGTATTGCTCCTAATGTTCTCTCAATTGAAAACTGCGCTCGAGACGCGCACGACAAGGTGGCCTTAAATATAGCTGTCCGACGCTCGCCTGGCTGTCGACCGCGTTCCACGCTCGCCCTCTGAGAATTAATGTCCACGCTAGAGGGAAGACTCGACGCGCGTAGCGTTCCTCTTCGCGTTCCACAACGCGTTGAATGGATGGATGCAGGTTACAGCGAGGGACTTCGCCCCAGCTTAAAACTGGCGAGCCAGCTCCTAATAGCGATAAATACGGCAATGTAATGTGTACAGAAGCAAGTGGCGTCTTTTCACGGTGTCCGACAGTATAAAATTGTACGGTACATAATGTTTTAGTAGGCAAAAGTGCTCGCTCCTGATGGCAGCGCCACTGAAAACTCGGTGGCGCTAAGAAATGGCTAGTTTTTAAGAGTGGCGCACTAGTTTTTCAGAAGGTCGTACGAACGCCATCTTGTTTGTCCACGTCTCGGTTGCTTACTTGATCGGTGCACGGTGCGCGGTCGACCGCGCTTGAGTCAGTTCGTACGGTGGTTCTGGATGCTTCGGGATGCCGACCTGTTGTGCCAGTGGCAGCAATCACCGGTACAACAGCAGAAAGAAGGTGTTTTCACTACAGCAGGTAAAATTCGTAGTTTCCCAGAGGACACACTAGAGGCGCTGATGCAGCTTCTAGGAGAGGAGGCAGAGGCGAAGGGACGCAGTTGGCGCTACTTTAGTTATTTTTCAGGGACTTTAAGGAGAACGGTTGTGCAGCGCGAGCAGTCGGTTTTTTCAATCAACAAATTCGCTAGCAGGCGCTGCCTGCGTCGGCGTTGTCTATCGCGGGCGAGGGCGCGTTCTCGTTCCTTGCGAGCTGGTAGTTCAGCGTTCATCGCAGAGAGAGAGAGTGATTCGTGAAAGAAATGAAAAGGGGCGCTATTTTCTGCCTCCCGTCGCGGGGGCACGGCTCAGCGCCCTTAGGAATGGGGAAGGGGAAGTAAAGATGATAGAAGAAAGGAAGATAGAAGGAGTGATTAGCGTGGCAAGTGTGTCTTGTCCACGAAGGCGGGAGCACGAAGCCAAAGGGCTCGTCTATAAGGTGGCGAGGTCCGCAGAAGCCGCAAACTCGAGGAAGGCTCGCAGGGCTTGCAGCTTTGAACGTGCAGGAAAGAGAAAGTCCTCCACCGTTGTGGCAGGGAGCCCGAGCAGGCGATAGCGGCGCACCATCAAGCGTCGTTCAGCGGCCAGGGCAGGGCAGGCGCAAATTATATGGTCCAAAGTTTCGTCGTCACCGCATCTGCGGCACGCAGGCGATGAGCAGCGACCCTTGGAAAACATGCGTGCCGCAGGCCAAGCACTGCCGGTCCGCAGGCGAAGCAGTAGCCACCGCTCGCGTCTCTCCAGGCCGGTCTCTGGTAGGGGTGGCGGTGGTTTGCCGCTTGCCACGCGCGTGTCAGGGTGGGCCGCTGGAAGCAGCTGCCGCAGTCGTTGCCGGGAGTAGTCCGACAGGGCTATCGCCTTGGTGACTGGGGTGTCGCCGTGGTGTGCTGCCTTAGCGGCGGCGTCGGCCTCCTCGTTACCGGCTATCCCAACGTGCGAGGGAAGCCAGTGAAGGGACAGACGCACACCGCTAGTTTTGATGGCGGTTAGCTTGGCGTGCAGTAACGCCACGGTAATGCCGGCTTGGTCTGGCTGCAGCAGCGCTTGTAGGGCTGGCCGGGAGTCGCACAGGATCGCCACGGGCAGCTGGGGTGGCATAGCAGCGAGGTAGTCAGCTGCCAAGTGAAGGCCAGCCAATTCTGCTGCAGTGGAGCTGGCGTGGAAGGGAAGGCGACACCGGATGGTCGTCCCAGTCGTTGGTATGACACAGGCAGCCGCGGCCGAGCGGGGGCTGTCCCGGACTGACCCGTCCGTGAACACCAGGAGGTGCCCCCGCAGCCTGTCGTGGAGCTTCGCCACGGCTGTCTGGTGGAGCTCGCACACCGGTGTTCGCCTTTTGCTGAGGTTGCCCAGCTCCAAATGCACGTCCAGAGGCTGCTGGTGTGGTGGAGGGGGCTGGATAGGACAGGGAGCCGCGGGCACCAGTTCTTCATAGAGTGTGCAGATTTGTCCCATTCGTGAAGCTGGTCGGCTCCGCAGTCTCCGTAGCAGGGCATCGCCCCTTGGGGCCCTGTGGAGACGGTCCACATGATTCAGCGCCTGTCGCAGCATAAGGAGAGACAGCGGCCACGTCTGGGCCTCTGCCAATGAAGCAGCCACGGGCGACTGGCGCGGGAGTCCCATGAAGCGCCGAATCGCCATGCGGTGTTGCCGCTCCAACTGCTCCTTGCGGTGTTGCGCCAGCTGCACCAGAGGCAGTGCGTAGGTTTGCACTGCCGTTGCAGCCCCCTGGTAGAGCTGAAGTGCCAGTCGCGGGGTGCACCCTTGGCCCCTGCTCAACAGCTTGCCCACAGCAGTCTGAACCCTGGTGGCCTTGAAGGTCGCGAGTTTGACGGCTGGTATCCAAGTGAGGCGGTGATCGATCTTTAGCCCCAGGTACGTCACCGCCTTGCTCCACGGGATTGGCCGGTCTCCCAACACAAGCCTTCGGATGGCCCTCCGCGCAGCGACTCTGGGGTGAACCAGCAGCGCCTCCGTCTTCGTGGGGGACACGATCAGCCCGATCGTTCTGAAGAAAGAGGTCACAGCATCCAGGGAGCGTTGCAGGGAGCGCCTGATGGCAGTGAGGTTCCTTCTGGGCCCCCTAACCCACAGTGCCACGTCGTCTGCGTACAAGGAGCACTGCGTGGGGTAGCGCTTGTCAACCGGTAGCATTCCAGGTAGCCCTGCCAGCACCAAGTTGAACAAAAAGGGGCTCAGGACAGAACCTTGTGGGACGCCGGCTGTCACTGGCCTTGGATCGCTGACCGCTCGTCCAACTCTAACCCGGAGGGTCCGTCCGGCTAGGAAGGCACGGATGAAAGCACGCAGAAAGCCCGTGATGCCGAGTGCGTCCAGAGCACTTTCTATGACCATATGTGGCAGGCCGTCGAAAGCGCTTTGGACATCCAGCAGTACAAGGAGGGCCACCTCGCCCTTGCTCCTAGCCTCCTCCAGGGTGGAGACGACGTCCGCAATTGAGTCTGCTGTGCAGCGGTGGCGCCGGAAGCCTGTCTGTGCTCTGATAGGAACTCCGTTGCCCCAGCAATCCAACTCAAGCGTGCCAGAGCTATGGCTTCCATGAGCTTGCAGGCAGCAGAGGTAAGAGAGACGGGCCTGTAGGATGCAATGGCTGCACCAGGGCGGCCATGTTTCCGGACGGGCACCACCATAGCAGTCAGCCAGGCCTCAGGTAGGGTGCCGCTCTGCCAAACGTCATTGAAAGCCCTCAACAGGCGTTGTCGTGCAGCCACGTCCAGGTTACGCAGCATCTGGTATGTGATGCCGTCGGCGCCGGGGGCACTTCGGCGCTTGGTTCTGGCCAGAGCAGCATTCAGCTCGTGCTCGAAAATGGGCTCCTGGCACAGAGCTGCAATTTGGCTGGCAGTCCAGGCAGGGTGGTGGCCTTGCGGCGGCTTGGGGGTAGGCGTGGTGGTGATGGCCGCAGGTCGGGCTAATGGCAGTGCCGCGAAGCGATCGGCCAGCCGTTCTGCCAGTTCTTGCTCACTGATGCCCAAGCGGATGGCCACTGCAAGTACGGGTTGCCGCGCCATTGGTCCGATGACGAGAGACCGTAGAAGCCGCCATGCTTTTGCGCCACCTCTCGCCTGGCTAAGAGAGTGGCAGATGCCCTGCCAACTCTGCCGTCTGCGACGGTTGGCATGTCGCCGGCATACCGCATCGACACGGTTGAAAAGTGTTCGATGATCTGGGCGCTGGGCCTTTAGGTACTTTCTCTCAGCCCTGCGTCTGGCAGCCCGTAAGTTCAGGTGGCGGAGGTCTGGCACAGGATGGTTCTCGGGCACCCAGGACTGGATTGTGGCTGCTTGCGCTGCTGCTGCCACCAGATCCAGGAAGTCCTGTGTCTTCGGGGCCTCTTTGAGCTGCTGCCGGAAAGCTCGCCAATCGACTGTCCTGCACTGCCTGGTCCTTGGGATCTTCCCTCCCGCCGGTGTGATGACGATCGGCAGGTGGTCCGAACCCCAGCAGTCAGGCTGCGTTGCCCAGTGGTACCGGTCTCCCTCGCTAGCCAGGCTGACGTCGATGGCGGTGCACGAGGGTCGACCTGTTTTGCGGACGAAGGTGAAGGACCCGGTGTTCAGGACTTGCAGGCCCAGTTGATGGATAACGTCCACCAGATCCCTTCCTCGTGACGAGCAGGTGCGACTCCCCCACATGGTGTGATGAGCGTTCATGTCACCACATAGAAGGTAGTTGTGTCCGAGTCGAGCCGTCAGCTGTAGCAGATCAGCGGCGTTCCACCGCTGTCCCGGACGCACATACACAGAGGCCACTGTCGTATCAACACCACGTAACCGCACTGTCACAGCACAACACTCGAGGGCACCCCCAGTGACATCGGCCACGTTAATGTTCGCGTGTGGTAGTTCACGTCGCACGTACACCGCACATCGTGGTCGACCCTGGGGATGTGCACTCACCATGCACGGCGCGGCTTGGCACGAGTCGAGGATACATGACGTGGCGCTATGGTAGCCGATGTATCCGGGAAGTCGCAGGTCGGCCGTTGCTACGTACACCTCCTGCAAAGCGAGCACGTCATACTCGCTCCGCGAGAGGTGCAAGGAGAGGTCTGCATGCCGCCGCCGCAACGAGTTAGCGTTCCACTGAAGCACACACGGGCGGCGGCGGCGGTGGTTCCCTGCTGGTTGCAGATGATTGTTAGCCATGGTGGCTGTTAGGAGGGTGCACGCCACCTGCCTGAAGGCAGATGGAGCGCAGCTGGTTCTCAGGAGGCAGCAGGTCCGCAACTGCCCTTAAGAGGAGCCTCAGGTTTGCGTTCTCCTGATCAGCATGAGGCTGCGAGGTTGCCTTCGTGGGTGGGCGAGGCTTGGCTGAGCCCTGCTTCTTGGGACCAGCAGGTCGCAGAAAGAACGTTTCCATGGTCAACGCGCGCCTTTCGCTCTCTCTCGCCACACGGCGAGCGCTGAGGCGGTGGCGCCAGCCCTATGTTGTGCTCAAGCAAATGGACCGTCACGACAGCAAACGACGATGCACGCCGACACTCCAAGGTGCTTCGCTCCTGAAAAGTTCTGTCACCGGGAGTCTAACCTACGACCTCTCGGTCCGCGTCAACAGTTGCCGGGCACGCTATCCACTGCGCCACGCTCACACACTCTGGAGCATGGAGGGAAAAAAAACCAGGAGGGAGCGTCACGTGACATTTTTGAAGCCCAGCCAAAACAAATGAAACAGGGGCATGCTGGGAAATGAGCACCCTCACGTGATAGGCAAGCGGTGAGAGTGGGAGGAGCGGCGTCCGAGGAGGTTGGCTTGTGGACGCTAGACGCGCGCGCGCGTCAATTTTTGTTTTTGTTCATGAGCCCACCAAAAAAAGGAAATGAAGCAGGAGCATCATGGGAAATGAGCCTCGAACGCGAGGAGCAAGCGGCTTCAGAGGAGGTTAGCGCGGCTTCATGGCTTCAGAGGAGGTTGGCTTGTGGACGCTAGGCGTGCTCCCATGGAGGAAAGAAAAAGAAAGGAGGTAGCATTACGTCACGCAGCCAGCCTTGGCAAGCCAAGTCGCTTTGAAGCCAGCAGTGTCGGCCCAACACGTGACCTTTTGCGTCAAGATCACGCAAGAAATGAGGTTTGCCGATATTTCGGGTATGGCACCCGGTAGCTTTTAATCGAAGCGCGCTTGTTCGGCGCAGACCGGCCGGCTCACAGAGGACGTTCCAAAACGGAACTCCGCCGGTAGTACTAAAACCTACCCGCGCGCTCTGACGTTTTGATCACGTGCTGGGCCGACACGGTGGGCTTCAATCGCGTGACGTCATGCTCCCTCCTTTGTTTTTCCTTCCTCCATGCGTGCTCCCTCCTATTTTTTTTTTCTTTCCTCCATGCTCTGGAGGCTTTACAAACGCGCCTTTTATATGCCACATTTTCCTCTCGCAATGCTCTTGGTCGGCGGGGTGGTGTCGCCCTCTGGGAGCGGCAAAGTGAAGTAATGAATCATGACCGTGTCTTCCGCGATTAACTTCTGGAACGCGTCGTTGCTACGCGTCCGTCCCATTCAGCGCGTTTCCAATAGAAATAGAATGTTGTGAACGCCTTAACACACCGCGAAGTGGCGACCTTAGCCCAATCCTCGGCCTCGCTCATAGCATCTATCCATATTAATATAGTGTACTAGAATAATACATATTAAGAATAGCTCTGGAACGTGTGCCTGCCTCGCCTGGCAGTAAAGGCCCGAACACACGTACGCGTTGCAGCGCGCCAACGCGGGCCTTTTTGACGCGGCGCCGCGCCCTCTCCCTATGGAGAGGGAGGGCGCGCAGCTTCGCGTAGCCGCGCGCCCTCTCTCCCCATATGGAGAGGGCGCGGCGCCGCATCAAAAAATCACGCGTTGACGCGCTGCAACGCCTGCGTGCGTTCGGGCCTTTACACCGCGTTCCCCGCTTACGACACGACGCGCGTTGCGTTTCCCTCTAGTCCGGCCGTGGTGCTCACTATAGGGATGGCGACCTTAGCTCAAGTACTGCGTCCAATCACCTACGCTCTTCTGGCTGTCACACCGCTTTCTCTGATTACGCTCGTCAACTACTTCTGTAAGGACACGTTTTACTTTCGTGTTATACCGATTCCTATAACGGAGGGATCACCATGTCTTTTGTCTTTTTTAAAGAAGGCGCAGATATCAAAGTGAATATGTGCCGAGTTTTATTATCATCAGTTGAACTTGCATGCAGCAATAAATTCGGAAAATACGGTTATTTTGCTCCGTTTACCATGTTTTTCTTCAAAACTGCTTCGACAGCAAAGAGAAATAATATACTCACAAGATTGCGGTTCACTTGTTCTTTGACTGGAATAAATGTTGCGACCCAGACGTGCACCGTTCTTTTGCTAGGTTCGCTCAAAGTTAAGAAATTGCAAACTTGGCGGGCAATGTTCTTTGCGGCCAGAATGTGTATATTTTTATTTTATTTTATTGAGGCAACAACTTTTTTTTCGCGGAACTAACTTCAAAATCATCGTTCTGGGACTAAAGCCTTGGTCTAGAGAAAATTTCATCAGAATCGGGAACGGTGACTAGGACCACGTGTTCGTTCTTATTACGTTGTTCAACAGTTCGGACCCCTGGTCTCGTGACGCTGTATGTTTACAGCTCTCTTGCCGCCTTCAACATTGCACATTATGCATGTTGTAAACAAAACTTGACTACGGAATACACCAAGGCACACGAACGCCGACGGGCGAGTGCCACCACCAGGCACCTTAGTCAAAGATTATAGGCTCGCTTTCAGATTTTCTGAACGACTTCCAGGGCAGTGATTTACATGCATAGGATCCCGCACTGCTGCAGCGTATTCAAACATTGGACGCCTTCAAGTTTTGTAGAGTACTAGTTTAATTGAGGAAAGAGCGGCGGAAAACTTGCGGTGTAATTAGTACCCAAGCGTGTGGTTAGCCTAGCTTGTTAATAATAAATTTTCAGTGTGTATTGTTCCAGTTTGGGATACGTGATACATGAACATCTAAATATTTATAACAGTAGTTGCGGGTTCTAATGGAAAGCTGTTCAAGAGGTGAAGGTAGACTGCTATTGTTTCGGGCGACACGCATAACCTTGCATCTTCTGGCATTTAGTTCCATAACCACATTTTGCACTAGTTGGTCACAGTAGCTATGTCGGATAGGAGAGTGTTAGTATCACTGAGAGTTAATTTCATGAAAGATTACACAATGATCGCGAAATAAGGAAGATTTCTGAGGAAACAACGGCAGGAAGAGTATTATAAAATCAGAATATAATTGGGGTCCACGGACGGACCCCTGTGCAACGCAGAAATGTACTTGGGTAAATGAAGAGTTACGACCATTAACACGAACATATATAACTAACTAATCGGTTAAGATTATCGAGGACTAACAGTCTGTTAGTTCTCATTAATGTTGTGATTGGCGCTGAGCCGTGCTCCCAATTAAGGTTGCAGAAGTTGCGCCTTTTCCTTTCCTCAACCTCTCCTCCTCTAACCAAGAAAAACGAGCCCTTAAAGTTCTCCTTCTCTCGTAATCGGTTAGAACAATCAAATCCACTTAAGAAGGTTACGGTGAATGTTAAGGAAACTTAGCTTATGAAGTAGCAGCTGATGACGCACCTTGTCGAATGCCCTCGAGCAGTCCAAGAAGAAGCAGTCAGCGCAGGATGATTTGTCAGAAGTATATGGTGCAATTTATGCGAATGACGTAAGCTGAGTTTCACATAAGTATTATTTACGGAACCCGTGCTGTGCAGAGGCGAAAAAAGACTGACGCATCGATATAAAGACGGGATATGAAAAATCAACTTGTCATAGGTTGTGTACTAGAAGGAACAGTGCTAATTATTCTAACAAACGCGTCGTTTTATGTTGTAGCACACAGGTGGTCAGGAATGCGATCACCGTCCTGGTTTTCAAGCTCAATGAACGAGTCGCGTGCTGGATTTATGAGACGTACGCCAAAACTTTCTCGTATTATCCCTAATGGCACAGTTGTTCACATGAAACTATTTTTAGCAGATCTGAGCACTTGTACATAGGTCTCGGAGGCTGACATATGATAGGCGGCCCACTCATAGGAGTTTCGCTATAAGCGATGAAATAGCTTCTTTAATTCTGTTAAATAAACGCTTAATATTAGGAATATAAAAAGGGTCCCGTTAGTTAGTAGTAATGCTATTTGGTGTGCTTTTTTTTTAAGGAACAAATCTCAGCTACTTTCAACAGATCGTCTGGTTAGAAGGCTGGATTAGTTGTCAGTGATAAATCAAGGGTACAACGGATACACTAGTTGCATCTGTTACTTATTAGCAGAATTAGTGAGGATAATGAATTGTCTTGACATTTCGGTATATAGATCCCACACGTTGTGGGAATCGGTTTCATACGCCTATGTGCTCTCATGATCGCCTCCTTAACTTGGTGTAGACCAAAACAAGGCATGGGAGGGTAAGAGGATTTGACGAATACGACTGTCGGGTCATGACATGAATAACGTGAAAATCCTATCGCGTACGTCGTCAAACCCTTTCCTCCAGACACGTGTGGTACGTATACCTGTTTACCACGGGCCGCGGTGTACGGGTATGCGCCACATGTGATTGACAGTTTATATCTACCCAGGAACGGCGAGAACAGACATTGGTAATTTAAGTGCGAGAGCGTTAAGAGAAACCGACATTGGCAGCGTTGACCCGGCGAATGGAAACAATAAAATTGGGATCCGAGCAGGAATCGAACCTAATAGCATTCTGCGCGGCAATCAGGTATTCTACCGCAAAGCCACGCCAGGTCTATAAACTGGTTTGGAAAAGTAGCCCATGCAGGCGTAATGTCGGCGCAGCGTCAATTGTGGTTGTGGTGCTGGCTATCTAATTTTACAAGAAAGCAATAAACACTACATATGTACTCCTACGATGCAGGCCTCATATCAGATTAACGTCGCTATAGTCCCAGTGTTGGCTGCGTTTTTGTAGCAGACTAATAAACATTACATTTGTATTTCTATGATTCAGCAAGCTATATTGAAGCATTGCTCGACTGCGGAGGAATACATTAACGAAAGTTACTTGTGATGGTCACATGACTGCACCATAAAGTGCACTCAGTTTTGATAATACTGACGTATGTACTCTGACGTCAGGGCTGGCGTTACGTCGCACCATAATTTACCGTAGGGGGAACAGCGCGAGGACCAGGACAAAAATAGGCACACATACAACCACACGTAGCGCTGACTGGCAAGTGAAGTTTATTGCGGCGAACAACGTAAATAAATACATATCCACGTATCAGCCAACGTCAAAGAAATCAAGAACAGACAACAGAAGAAAGAAGGAAAACGAAAAATGATAAAACTAATCCGATGTAAAAAGCTTTGAGCGCATGACACCAATGGCTGCCATTGGCTACCACAGCGCTACGTGTGGTTATATGTGTGCCTATTTTTGTCCTGGTCCTCGCGCTGTTCCCCCTACGATATGTTTAACCAACTAGCCGAAGCCGACAAGTTCACCCTTCATAATTTACCCTTTAAACGCCAGTGTTGTCGACGTGCGTGGTAACCCCACGATGAGCATACAGCTACTACACCTCGATCCACCTCGTAACGCTTGGCTCAAAGCCATAATATACAACATAGAAGTACTCGCTGACTGCTTCGCATGATACCGATTCCCACAACCCGTGGGGTCTGCCGAATTTTATTTTAAATGCGAAGCATTTCTTAGCGAATTTCTGCGACTTTGAGCGTATCTATCTATCTATCTATCTATCTATCTATCTATCTATCTATCTATCTATCTATCTATCTATCTATCTATCTATCTATCTATCTATCTATCTATCTATCTATCTATCTATCTATCTATCTATCTAGCCGCCTACGACTTTGTGCTCTCCTGGCCGTTTCGTTAATCGGATGTATACCAAAATTGGTGTGTCATAACATGGCCTAATTACGAACATAAGTGACAGGTCATATCATAAAAATCATGACAGGCATGTCATGAACAGCATGATTTACATTCCACGGCCTTTGGGCTCTTGCGGCCGTTCCGTTAATTTCATATATACCAAAATTGGTGCGGCGTGACAAGAGTTCATTGCGAACATAATGACAGGTCCTAACATGCAAATCATGAAGCGCATGTCATGTGCAGCATGATTTACATGACATGGTCTCGGGGCGCTCGCGGCCGTTTAAATGAAGGGATATATACGAAAACTGGTATGACGAGACATTTCTGTATGATGAACATAACTAACACGTGGTAACACGAAAATCATGATATGCATGTATGCATGTCATGTACGATATGATTTACATGCCACGCTCATGGCGCATTCGCGGTCGTTTCGCTAGGTTGACATACACCAGAATTGGTATTGTGCAATGTGACTGTATGAACAACATGAATAACAGGTGGTAGCATGAAAACCATGACATCCATGACATCCATGTCATGATTTACATGCCACGCTCATGGTGCATTCACGGCTGTTTCGCTTGCATGATATACACCAAAATTATTATTGCGCGACACGACCGTATGACGACCGTAAGTGAGAGGTTGTAACATGAAAATCATGACATGCAAGTCATGTACTACCTGATTTACATGCCACGCTCATGGTGCGCTAGCGGCCGTATCAGTAGATTGATATACACCAAAATTGGTATTGCGCGATGTGACTGCATGGAGAACATGAATAACAGTTGGTAAGATGAAAACCATGACATGCATGTCATGTATGTCATGATTTACATGCGGGTGTGTCCAGATAAGATCGAACACGAGGTCCCGGTCACCATTCCCGAATTTGATGAAACTTGCTGTAGGTCTAGGCATTACACCCAGAACAATGGTATCGAAGTCAGTGTTGCGAAAAAAAATTTTTGTTTGCCTGGAAAAAAATATGCAAATTTCGACCGAAAAAAAAACACTTTCCCGCCAATTTCGCGATTTCTGAATTTTGAGCGCATCTAGGGAAAAAACGGCGCACTTCTCAGTCACAATATTTGTTCCCCTCAAAGAACAAGTGAAATACGATCTCATGAGTCTATTATTTTCCTTGCTTGTCGAAGCACTTTTGACGAAAAAAATCACAAACTTGGCAAATCGCACAAAATGCCTGTGTTTGAGGAATTTATTGCTGCAAACAAGTTAAACTGAGGATAATAAAAATCGGTACATACTAACTTTGATACTTTCGCTCTCTTTTAAAATAATTTTCGTGGTTTTATGGCGCTCCATTTTACTCGATAATTGGGCTGAAACGTAAGTGATTTACCAAAAACGCCGAAGTTTAAAAATAGTTTTCTCATAAAGGCCATTTTCAATTTTTTTTAAATCCCTCGCATTGAAGTCAAGGACGTCATCTATCATTCTACATACAAAAACGTTGCATTATTTTGGTTCCTAACAAGTTATAATGGGTCAAATTCGACCAAGTCAGCCTAGCGGCCGCGTCTTTCGTTATGTGCTGAAACTCGGATTTAAGTTGTTCAAAATACTTGTACGTGACATAATCACAAATCAGCAGCTCCACACCAACAAATGCGCAGCTAGGTGTCATGGTTCAGCAAGCTTTGTCATGCGATCACTCGCTTGCCAAATCCGCAGCAGCGGCCGCTCGATGCTGCGGGCGCTCACATTACATGAGTGCCGCTTCGACTGCGGATGGCTCCGCTTGCGCGCCAAACTACGCTCAGAGGACGAACGAGAGAAGGAATGCATCGCTGTGTTCTCATAATATGCAACGAATATGCAATGTCATATTATGCAATGACATAATATGCAATGTCATAATATGCAACGAAAACTCTGCCTGCAATGTCGCTGTGCACGCCTTCAATACAGCACGCATGTATTTTTATTGCGACAGCAATTATATGGACAGTCTCGGCTGGATTTTGCCATCGCCGTCGCCGCCGTCATGCACCGTATATATATATATATATTGTACCGCTTCGTCCGCCAATACGTGCGTTCATGCTCCAAGTGTCAGCGCCGGAAGAGCCCCCCACGTATAGTCACTGGACCGCTCCAGCCGTTGCCTTGTCCCTCCCGGCCTTTTGATCGCATCGGAATTGATTTGTACGGCCCCCTTCCGTACACACCAGACGGAAACCGCTGGGTGATCGTCGCTATCGATCATCTGACACGCTATGCTGAGACTGCCGCGCTGCCAGAGGCCACATCACGTGAAGTCGGCTTATTCATACTTCACCAACTTGTTCTTCGCCACGGCGCGCCTCGCGAGCTACTCAGCGACCGCGGACGCACGTTCCTCTCTGATGCCGTACAAGCCCTCCTCCGTGAATGCAACGTTGTGCACGGACAACCAGCGCCTACCATCCGCAAACCAACGGAATGACTGAGCGCTTTAACCGCACACTAGGCGACATGCTGTCCATGTACGTCTCCGCTGACCACACCAACTGGGACCGCATACTACCCTTTGTTACTTACGCTTACAATAGCGCTACTCAGTCTACGACAGGATTTTCTCCCTTCCTTCTTCTTTACGGCCGCGAACCTTCCTCATTTATGGACACCATTCTTCTGTACCGCCCGGACGCTTCAGAGTCCACAACTCTATCTGAAGTCGCCACCTACGCCGAGGAATGCAGGCAGCTCGCACGTTCCTTAACCGCACAAGACCAAGCACGCCAAAAGGACCTCCATGACGCAAACCTGCCTCCCCAGTCATATTCACCTGGAACATTGGTGTGGCTTCGCGTTCCCTCCTCTGCTCCTGGCCTTTCCACAAAGCTACTGCAGAAGTATGAAGGCCCCTACCGCGTCCTAAGTCAAGCCTCTCCCGTCAACTATGTTGTCGAGCCCGTTCAACCATCCGCAGACCGGCGCCGCCGTGGCCGTGAGATTGTTCACGTCGACCGACTGAAGCCGCATTACGACCCACCAGTCGTCCCTGTTCCTTAAGTCGCCAGGATGGCTCCTTTTCTGCGGGGGAGTGATTTGTAGAATGGATAGGGCGCAAACAGGGGCGCCAGTGAAAGACGAAGACGAGGACGGTTGTTTGGTGCTCGTGCTTGCTCCATTTCGGACTGCTGGTCGCTGAACCTGTGCTATTTATTTATTAAACGCCTCACGGACTCAACGCTAAACGCGTACCATCAATATATATATATATATATATATATATATATATATATATATTAAAGTCCCAAAGAAAAATGATTCTGAAAAATGCTTCCGAAGCGCGGAATCGAACCAGCGACCTCTCGTTCCGCAGCGCGTGGCGCTAACCACTACGCCAGAAAGCGCAGATCCTTCAGGTAGCTAACGGCGAGCGTTATATACACACCCTTTACCGCCGGCAGGACTCAGAGACGGCAGGTGCTTATAAGCGTTTCTTCATTACCAGCGAGATGGCGCGAGGAGCGCGACGGGCGGATTTAAAAGTCGTCGGCGAGCTCGCTCGCTTCTTCGTTTATTTGCGCACGGAGAACCTTGCCCTTCCGCTGTCTGGTCGCGCGGTTTTCTCATGGTGAGGGGAAGAGGGATGTTTCGAGCTTTCACCGTGATGTCCGCGCTCATGTTACGGAGCGTACGAAAGTTACTCGAGCACAAGGGACGCCGTTAAACGAACAAACAGAAGATGAGCGCGAACTATCAAGTGTCACAGCTCGACACTTGAAGCACGCTAGTTTCCTTCGCTGCTTCGGCCGCCTTTGCAACTGGAGCGCTGTTCAAACTGAGAGTATCCATTGGCGAGTTTCACTTCCTATAGTATTAGTTTCTTGCTATCGCATTCATTGCTTCTCCCTTGCAGCGAAACTGACATTTTTTTCCCTCCTGTTATGCCCGCAGCCGCAAAATATCGTTATAAACACTCGGCTTGCGCTGAATATTATGTCTGCGGACGCACAACGATACAATATTTTGAAAGCGGTGCTTTAATGAAGCGATGGACTTGCACTCACTTATTTCCAGAGCCGGCTGACACAAGTGTTCTGGCACGAGATAAAGAACAACTGCAATTTGAGTTGTTCAACCATCGGAAGCACGTATGAGACATTTCTTTAGATGTCAATGGCTTGCTTTTGCGTCATATATTGCTATAGAGTGAACCTAATTATCTTTAGGACATCAGAAGAGAGAAAGCAACACATGAGCGCTGTACTGGAGGCGCTCACTACAAAATTACCGGCAGAGTTTTCGTTGTATAATATGGCTTTTGTTGGCACTTAACAGCCTTAACTTTCACAGTGATGCATTCCTTCTCTCGTTCGTCCTCTGAGCGTAGACTGGCGCGCAAGCAGAGCTCATCCGCAATCGAAGCGGCACCGTGCTCCCGACTGGGCTGCAGAAATAAGCGTCTCTTCCTCCACATAACCACAATCAAGCGGCACTCATGTAATGAGAGCGCCGCAGTATCGAGTGGCCGCTGCTGCGGGTTTTTCAAGCGGCTGATCGCATGACAAAGCTTGCTGGACCATGACACCTGGCTGCGCATTTGTTGGTGTGGAGCTGCTGATTTGTGATTATGTCACGTGCAAGTATTTTGAACAACTTATATCCGAGTTTCAGCACATAACGAACGACGTGGCCGCTAGGCTGACTTAGTCACATTTGACGCATTATAACTCGTAAACAACCAAAACAATGCAACGTTTCTTTATGCAGAATTATAGATGACGTCCTTGACTTCAATCAGGGGGATTTAAAAAAAAAGATTAAAAATGGCCTTTTTGAGAAAATTATTTTCAAAGTCCGGCGTTTTTGGTAAATCACTTATGTTTCAGCCCAGTTATCGAGTAAAATGAAGCGCCATAAAACCACGAAAATTATTTTAAAAGAGAGCGAAAGTATCAAAGTTAGTATGTACCGATTTTTATTATCCTCAGTTTAACTTGTTTGCAGCAATAAATTCCTCAAACACAGGCATTTTGTGCGATTTGCCAAGTTTGTGATTTTTTTCTTCAAAAGTGCTTCGACAAGCAAGGAAAATAATAGACTCATGAGATCGTATTTCACTTATTCTTTGAGGGGAACAAATATTGTGACTGAGAAGTGCGCCGTTTTTTCCCTAGATGCGCTCAAAATTCAGAAATCGCGAAATTGGCGGGAAAGTGTTTTTTTGCGGTCGAAATTGCATATTTTTTTCCAGGTAAACAAATTTTTTTTCGCCAAACTAACTTCGAAACCATTGTTCTGGGTGTAATGCCTAGACCTACAGCAAGTTTCATCAAATTCGGGAATGGTGACCGGGACCTCGTGTTCGATCTTATCTGGACACACCCGCATGTAAATCATGACATACATGACATGCATGTCATGGTTTTCATCTTACCAACTGTTATTCATGTTCTCCATGCAGTCACATCGCGCAATACCAATTTTGGTGTATATCAATGGTGACCGGGACCTCGTGTTCGATCTTATCTGGACACACCCATGCCACGCTCATGGTGCGCTAGCGGCCGTTTCAGTAGATTGATATACACCAAAATTGGTTTGCGTGATGTGACTGTATGAAGAACATGAATAACAATTGGTAAGATGAAAACCATGACATGCATGTCATGTATGTCATGATTTTCATGCCACGCTCATGGTGCGCTAGCGGCCGTTTCAGTAGATTGATATACACCAAAATTGGTTTGCGTGATGTGACTGTATGAAGAGCATGAATAACAGTTGGTAAGATGAAAACCATGACATGCATGTCATGTATGTCATGATTTACATGCCACGCTCATGATGCATTCGCGGCCGCTTCGCTAGCTTGATGTACGCCAAAATTGGTATTGCGCGATGTGACTGTATGATGAACATTAGTGACAGGTGGTAACATAAAAAAAACATGATATGCATGTCGTGTATGGCATGATTTACATGCTGTACTCATGGTGCACTCGCGGCCATTTCGCTCGTTTGATATACGCCAAAATTGGTATTGTGCGATGTGTCTGTATGACGAACATAAATGAGAGGTCTTAACATGCGAATCATGTTATGCATGCCATGTACGGTATGATTTACATGCCACTGTCCTGGTGCGCTTCCGGCCGTTTTGTTAACTGAATATATACCAAAATTGGTATGGCATGACACGAGTGCGTGATGAACATAACGACAGGTCATGCATTGTATATACCAGAATATGCGTTTCATTGGCGTGGCGTACTAGATTGTGCATGCATGCGTGCATGGCAAACATGCGATATATATGGTGGACTAGATGCCATGGCATGAATGATTTCATTTGGCTCAAAGACAAACAAGGCGATGTATGCAGCTCTTTGCTGGCTGTTTCGCATTACATCGATTCCCACAGTGCGTGGGATCTGCCGGATTTTTAAATGCGAAGCATTTCTTAGCGAACCTCTGGCACTTTGAGCGTTTCTATCTATCTATCTATCTATCTATCTATCTATCTATCTATCTATCTATCTATCTATCTATCTATCTATCTATCTATCTATCTATCTATCTATCTATCTATCTATCTATCTATCTATCTAGCCGCCTACGTCTGGGTGCTCTCATGATCGCCTCCTTAACTTGGTGTAGCCCAAAATTTGCATGGGAGGGTAAGAGGATTTGACGAATAATTGCCAGGTCATGACATGAATAACGTTAAAATCATGTCGCGTACGTCGTCAAACCCTTTGCGCTAGACACGTGTGGCACACACCAGTTTACCCCGGTCCACGGTGTACGGGTATGTGCCACAGGTGATTGACAGTTTCTATCTACCCGGAACGGCGAGAACAGACATTGGTAACTTAAATGCTAGAGCGTTAAGGAAAACCAACATCGGCAGCATTGACTCAACGAATGGAAGGAATGAAAATTAGGATCAAGCAGGGGCGTAACCAGAAATTTTTTCGGGGGGGGGGGGGGCTTCAACCATACTTCATGTATGTTCGTGCGTGCGTTTGTATGTGTGCGCGTATATATACCCAAGCAAAATTGAAAAATTTCGGGGGGGGGGGGTTGATTGAGATTGATTGACAGCCGCTTTGTAGACTGGCTACGTAGGCCACATACGCCCAGGTAGTCTACGAATATGACAAACACCATCAACTGATGTTGGTCTACGTATCACTATCCAGGTCTACCAGCCTCGACAGCCCATACATCACCAACTCGAAGGGCGGCTTCAGGTTCCGACATGTCGCCGGCTCTGTCGACAAACAATTTGTCGACGAAATGACCGACGCATCCAGGAATTCCAACCGCTCTGCTATACCACATCACTACACTACACATGGACCCCTCGTCACCACGATCACGACCGGATCCTATAACATGTCATGACCAGCTGCTGGTGCTCACTGATCACGGGGATGATGCCCTTGTTCAAGAACGGTCAAGAACTTCTTGTACACATGCACACGGGTTCGTGAAACGTGCGTGCGTTCTCGGGACATGTATAAGCACTACATATCAGCCTACCGCTTCTGATGTTGGTAATACCCACATTACCATTGGCAGCATTATCCAACCGTAAACAATTGGTTATATAACACACATGCTGCTCTTCAACATATATATGTGTGCGTATAAAATTTATACAAATCTTTAGCGTCATTTTGTAACGTGTCGCTCAGTAAAAAAAGTTACGCCACAGTCACCTACCCGCCGCATGCTTCGCATAACATCGACTCCCACGGTACGTGGGATCTGCCGAATTTTTGCTTCTACGTTCTTTATGCCATAGATTTGTGCGCAGTAGTCAATGCAGAGTCACGCCCCGTATCTCTAACATTAAATTGCTCGGAACCCAATAAAGCTGCCTTTGTTTTTCTCACCGGGATGGCTTCAACACTACAAGCTCACAGGAAAATGAGCATTTGGGATTAGTTTTTTTTTTTCTGTGCTTTCTCGGGATTTCTCGCGCATTGTCAACGCCGTCGACGCCGGCACCTGAATTCTGCAACACGGTTCCTTAACACTGTCGCGTTAAGTTTTGCAAAGTCTCTTCTAGCCCTGGGTTGTAAACCACCTGTGGCGCTACCCATACCACGGGCCGTGTTATGCGGGTGTGCCACACGTGACTGGTGCAAAGGCAAAATTTATAGCGCGGAAGTTCAACACAAGGTACAAAGAAACACGACAAACACAACACAACTCACACACAAACGAGACTCTGTCCCTTGTGTTGAAGTTCCGCGCAATAAATTTTGTAATTATGGATTACCAACTAGCCCGAAGCAACGCCTTGCTGGTGGAAAGGGTTTCATGGCCTGCGCGACAAGCAATTGCATCGCAGCTGGGAGAGGGGGGGGGGGGCACTGGTGTAGCTTGGGTGGGGGGCAAGTGCTGGTGCGGCTTGAGGGGGGGGGGGGGGGGCAAGTGCACCTTTTGCACACCCCTGCCGACGCCCATGTAAACAGGTATAGATCTTTTCACAGGAGAGAAAAAACCACCTCCATGCTGGGTTGCGCGCGGGAGTACCTCGGCAGTGCATTTTGGGGGCGTTACGCCTATTTAGCACAGCCCAGGGAGTACAATGGCGGCGCCCAGGGAGCCGTCTGTGAAAAGCCTTTGGTTCGCTAAGAAATGCTTCGCATTTAAAATGCCTGCGCTTGGACAGAGTACGCGCGGTGACAGTTGCGGTGGCAGCTGTTTTCGCGGATACCTTTCTTAACTGTAAATATCTTTTTTTTTTTTTTTGGTGAAAATAGACGTAATTGTCTGATTGATTGAATGATAAAAAGCGCATGCTTGCCTCCCCCTCCCCCTTCTTTTACCCATGACTGACGCGTCTCTCGTAGTGCACATGTTACGAGTTCTTTGTGTGTGGTGTATGTGTTTTCCTGGTGCCTAGTTTTGGGGCACGTGATGGCGTTTGCATGTTTTGTACTCGTATTTCGTGCCTCGCTAGTGCGATCCGCCGGTTGCGGCTGTGTTCGCCGTTGGTTTCGATTTCGCAATCACATCGTTCATTATGAGTTAGCACGCAATATAGAAACAGCATTCAATCACTCCTCCATTACGAGAGGTGACAAGGATTAAAACACGGTAAAGCAAGCGCAATCGAGGGCTTTTTGTCGACAATCAAGCGCACGGATCGAATAGACGCGCGTACTTCCGGTGCGCGCCTCGACATCCGGCAACAGGTTTGAAAACTTCATTCGCCGGAGTTGATGCCCGTTTGCACAGCTCGTGCCTCTTTCTCGGCACAGTTAAATGCGCTGGCTGTGATGTCTCCTGACGTGCGATAACCGACTACGTATTCACTACGAGCGTCCAACTTGTACCGGAAAGGGAAACGACCGTGGGAGTGGTGTGAAACCGCCGGTTAGGCCTAGCCGCAGCTGCCGGGCAGTCGACATGGGTTGTGCCGTGAGTACCGCCGCCGACAAGGAGGCTGCCGAGCGTTCCAAAAAGATCGACAGAGACCTTCGAGCCGATGGCGAAAGACAAGCGAGGGAAGTCAAGCTCCTGCTGCTGGGTAAGCAGACCGGCGCCCTTGCCAACTTTCCGCGCTCCGCGCATCTTGTCGGCACCGCTTCACTTTCTGACCCAACTGTCCAATGCGCCACCAGAAGCGATATCTCGCGCTTAGCCCTAATCAACCACTCCCACCGCAGCGACCGGCTGGCTGCGGGCGGGAGTTTCGAGCGATTTTACTGTTTAGCGCTAGCGATAAACGCCACGCCAATAGGCAGAGCGGCCGGCCTGTTTCTGCGATGTAAACAGGCGCTTTCGGTCAACTTCCTTTCGCACGCGATGGGCGGGGATGTCGGGACACCTCGGCTCCACGGACATCGGTTCGTAAAACGGATGTCTGCCCGCGTCGGGCACGGGATGCTCGAGTGCGGTCCTTTTAATAAATGTCTCGGTCGCGACCGTGCCGGTGGCTGCCCCCTTGGCGCATTCAGTTGCCGGTCACGTCGCGGTATCCACCTCGAGACGCCGCCGATTTCAAAAGACCCGTGCACGTAGCGGCAGCTACGCCATCCTCTGCGATCGCTTAACACCTCTGCCCGATTCGGTTGATGAAGCCTCAGCAGACGCGCTCATTCTCGCTCGCCGTTCCCAAGGACCTTTTCACGCTCAAGTAGCCAGGCGCACTGTTTACGTTGCGCAGTGCCTTGTCGCACGATGAGCCGTTCGACCCCCTGCTAACACTTCGATCATGCACCTTGAAGACTCTCACCTCATTGTCTGTGCTCAAGGAGTGCCCAGAAACATTTACACGCAAGCTTTGCCCCTCAATGGGCGATTCACGCAGCTTAGCGACCTTAGCGATGGGTGACTTTCGGAAAGATGAACTCGGCGTGAAACGCAAAAACGCTAAGTTCAGAGTTGCCTGAACCTTGCTTTGTAGGAATTTCAAGAACAGCGAAGCGTACTGCTAATTGCGTGAAGCGACGCTTTCATGACACCGCTTTCTGCGCTCTCCCACTAGTGATCATTGGTCACATATTTTATTAAAAACTGAGACACTCTTTTCAAGCCATCATTTATGGCTTCACTCCAGGTGTATTTCTAGGAGTGCCGTCACACTTGAAGCGCATGTAAAGAACCGTGAAACAATTCTTCGGTGTTCATGCATTAGTAGCTTACTTCCCAGCAAATTTAGCCATCCGTCTGTAACGTAGCGCCTTTCCCATAGGAATGCATATGGCTCCATAGGAAATACATGGGAAACACATAGGGGTTTATAATGAAAATGGCTCTAACCCATGCTCTGCGGAGTATGAGTCTGTTGGGGCTCAAACCCTTGGCCTTCTAAGCATGTAGAGTATGTGAACTTTTTTGCCTCTGAAGCTTAGAAGTTGGACTATGTGCGTAGGGTATTCAACCCTCAACGTAACTGCCAACCAAGTATGCAGGGACTCGAACCATAGGTCGGCAAAAAATGTGGAGCTCACTCACTCGCTCATGAAATATATTTTGCCCTTAGGGCTCACTCAGACTCGCTAAACTTTTTCGCAACCTGACTCGCACGGACTCAGACTTACCAAAATATTACTCACTCATACTCGCTCAGACCCACTCATGGCTTGATCCAAGTCCGAGTTAGTGGACTCATGAGTCCGTTAGCGTATAATTAGCTTTTTCGACCATGGTGTCAATGTTTAACACCAATGTCTCACATAATCAGGGCTCTACTTGGCGCCTTTTGATCTCATATACCTTCAAATACTAGTTATCAGTTATTGCAATCCAGTAAGGACATTTTTATTGAAAGAGATGACTCACACGGCATATTTCTGTCAAGGATTTTCCGTGGATGAGTTTGTGGGGGTGGAGATCAAGGGACAACCCCCCCCCCCTCCATAACTCATGCCTGTGATCAATAAATACTCAGCTGGCATGTGACACCGGTGCGTTGAGGTATGCGTGAGTACACATTAGTACAAACATGAGCCGACATAAGGCTGATATTAATGCTGAAGTTGAGTAGATAGGGTTGGCGAACAATGTGGCGCTCACTCACTCAGTCAAGGAATATATTTTGCACTCGGGGCTCACTCAGACTCGCCAAAATTTTCCTCAACCAAGCTCACTCAGACTCAGACTTGCTGATATTTTTCACAGCCTCACTCACTTGGACTCAGTCTCACGAAAATATTGCTCACCCAGACTTGCTCAGACTCACGGCCTGATCTGAGTGAGCGAGTCAACTCATGAGCGAGTTTGTTGACTTATGACTCAAACCTTCAAACTGTTCAGGGTATCGAACCCCCGACCTCTGAAGTATATAGGGACAAGCCGACAATCTGCAAAAGCTAAAAAGTTTGTTGGCATTCGAAAACTATGACAATGATAAGCTTAAATATGGTAACTGTGATGATGGTCTTCCAGCGTGAAGTACATGGCAGCCGCACACATGCATGTTCTGATGCAGATAGGACACCAAGAGTCAGATGCTCACTGTAGCAGTGCGCTGCAGCCGCTCAGTTCGCCAGTTGTCTTGCATAGGCGCGCAGTGTCACTGCTTTAAATGTTGCGAATTGCAAGGTGTGCAGCCTTCATTGCAAAAAGGCCCATTCACGGTGCTGTGGGAAAGAAACCTTGAAATCAACACTGCCTACTGGAAGTTCCCAAGTGTAGCACTAAATTGTGAATGTGTATTCCCTTTGTATTACCGTGTATTTAAATACAAGTTAGAAAGTGTTCCAGCTATTAAAAACAACATTTGTTCCCACTTTGGTTGAAAACATTATCTTTAACAGCAGTGGTACAGCCAGTACCACTGCTGTCACAGTTGAAACTCGATATAATGAAGTGATGACCACACTCAGACTATTTTGTTAAATCGGGAAGTTCATAAAATTGAGAAAGGGATTTCTTGGTCCTTCGAAATCGTAAAATTGTAATGTAGCGAAGCCTAAAAGCTACCACGGCGTTTTTACCGGCAACATGTCACATAGACATAGGGGGCATCATGACCGGGCAATGCAGGCCAGGTGGATGGTCAAGTGAACCTATGACAATGTACCGATATGCGAAGACACGGAGAACGAATGCAGTGGTTGTGCGAGCAGGCCAAGCGAGAAAGTTGTGAGGAAACGATCAGTGCTATGTGTAACATAAACCATGGAATAACCAAAGCAATCACCATCACCACCCCTTCAACCATCCGGTACGTAAGAGTGCTACCAACTGCTGAGTCCATTGTTCTGTGCATGGGCATGGTGCGCAGCCTCATGAAAATAAAGTTACGGCCATAACTTGGGCTCCAGATGTTTTATTTTAACATGATAGCGTTGGAGCGCATGCTGAAAAAAAAAACCGTCCCTGCCAAAATTACAAGGAAATTGCCGCTGTTTTACTAAGTTATTTCAGGAAATACTTAGTAAATTGAGTTTGGTGCTAAGTAAGTCTTGTTAATTCGGGTTGACGATGGCATTGAACTCCGTAGCTAACAGCCGGGCAATGTAAATTTCTACATTAGATCGGGAACTGTGAAATCTGGGTTTGGGGTAGATCGAGTTTTAACTGTAGCTGCCTGTGTGATGTCGCTCACCCACGCCATGTGTCATGGACAGGGGCGACCAGAAAGTTCACTGGCAGTGCCACTGCAACCTGCTGGGATGCACACATTTAAAGCCTTGTAATTGATTACCAACTTGCACACAGGGCTCTCAAACTGGTCAATGATCTGGAAGATCTGTGCTACTGGCTAAATGTATTTGCATAAAGGTGTCAAAAATTCTTACAGGTACACATCAACGAATGAGATGTTTAAAGATATTTCTAATTTTCGCGTGATTACACGCTTAGATGCAGTCCTATGTATTGCTATGCTTCAATCCTAGCACCCCACCTCCGCTATCACTCCCATTGTAAGAATGCTAGTGTGTATTGAGTGTTCCCACCAACGTAAAGCTAGTCTATCTGCGCATTCCCCAGTGGTGGGGTTCACCGTATTAAGAAGCCACGACAGTGCTGAATAAACCCTTCTCAAGTTTCGTCGCACACCGTAGCCATGTTTCCTTGTCTAGCACAGTCATAACACACATAGCACTTCATTTGCAGGACTGTGTTGGCAGAGTCCCAGACATGGCGCTGCACTCGACTATCTGACCTGGCAGGCACACAAACCCCGGGAAAGTACACTTCATAAAAAGAACTGTGCTCTTGATCACACATTGCCAGTGATGCGATGGCTGCGCCAAACTGTGCCAAGAGCTGTAACTTGCTACGTTTCAACAAAAACCACATACTTTGCACCGAGCATTTGCCAGGAGGTCATTTCTGCAGTCTTTCGGGGACAAAGAAAACAGCAGACACTCAAGATCCATAATTATGTTACCACTTTAATTTTGAATGGTCACGGGAGCAGACAGGGCAGTGCTATGTAGTATCTCGAAAGGTCAGTAGCTACGTACTCGACAGTGAATATTATTAGATGACGCTGATGGTGATGAGCAAGTAATTTGCTCTTGTCGCCTGTGAATAGATTGAGCTCACCATAATGTCCACTCTTAACTACCATTTGCTCTGCAGTGTTGCCTGTTGCAACCAGGGTTGCCAGCTCGAAAAGAAAAGACAAAAAATAGCCAAGAAATCAGAAAAACTAGCCAAAAAGTTGCCAACTTGAGCAAAGTGCAGTAAAAGTAGCCAAAAGTAGCCACACGTGTGAAAAAGGCACATGCGCCGTTGTTATTCAAGCGACTGAATTCAACGTGTAAATAAGTGCAACAAAAACCCTTCAAAATCATAATTTTGTGCACGATGATGAACTTTCTTGCGCTGTTGCAGAAACGACATTCTCTTCATGCCTCTTGCTTGACTTTTCTTAAAAGGACTAGAAGTGCCAGGGACAATAAAAATCAGTACTTCACGAGTGTGATCAAGGTCGGTTGCTGCGATTGAAGCATAAATTGTAGTCACTTCTGCAATTGTTTCTCGCATGATCACAAATCCAAGCAATTAATATTCTCGAGTAGCAGTCCATATGTAATCCTAAGAAACGACACGAGCACTTCGTCAGATATCTGATTTCTAATGTCGATGAGTGCATAGCATCTTGGATGCGGAGCGCTTTCTGTTGTCCTATTGACTTCCAATTAGTTTTAAGTCACCTTCAGCTGTAGGGAGTCTGCGAAATGAGGCGCCATGCAATAGTTTTCCCCTGAGTCCCAGCTACTTATCCAAGAGTATTTTCTTTTGTGCAGTGCAAGCGCCAAATTCAATTTTGGGAGCTGGAAGCACACCTTCATCACCTTGTTTTGACAATGCACACTTGAACACCAGCAGCTGCATTGTCTCAAGATATTGATAATTTGGTTCAAATTGAGGCAACACGAAACTAGCCAAAATGTAGCCAAGATGTTTTTTCTGACGCCACCAGCCTAAAAAAGTAGCCAAATACGCGCAAGGTAACCAAACCTGGCAACCCTGGTTGCAACCGCCTTGCCCATCTGCTGGGACACACACAGTGTCGCATAAATGGCAAGTTCAGAGTTCAAGCGCATGTCTTGCTGTGTAAGCAGCACCGGAGTAATTTCGCAGAGCAAGGACACTCTTGAAACATTTTCCTGAGAAAGCACAGTATAGCAGCGTACCAGTGTCTGTTCTGTTTTTCGACTATGACACAGGTTCATGTTTTGAACTTTTCAACCTTTGAAGAACTTTTGAAGCTTTCCATTACTACAAGTTTTGGAGATCACAGAGTAGCTTTCAGACACAAAGGGCCAGTTAATTCATGGTTTAACTAGCCCAGTTGTCAATTCTCTTGGCCATTTATTTATTAAACCCTGCATTTTACTGTTCATGTACTAGGAGCCTAACAATTATATTCATATAGAGTCATTGCAAAAACTACAAGGTAGCATTCCTGCTCAACAAAAGTTCATGCACAATGGCAGTTAAATGTTCATGCATAAATAGTTCGGTTAAATGTACAATTGAAATGGCAGACCAAAATTTCATGCTTTGAAGAGCATGCACATGGTGTAAAGAAAACTAAAACAAGATTATAGTGGTGGCAGCTCACAAGCAGCATTTGTGAATGTTTCTCAAGCCTGGATACTGAAAGCTCATGTACATTTAGTTTTGATCATCATTTTGTATGTTTTAAACAATTGTACTGTAGCAGAGCTTGGTTTTGTTTTTGCCAAAAGTCCTGTTAGTAATGCCATATCGAGGAATCATTTTAATGACCGCTACTTCCCTTGGACTGCCACATATGTCAGTTTTAGTTCATTGAATACATAACCTGCAGGAGCCAATTAAAGCCTTATCATCAAAGTATTGCCACAAAACTTGCATGTAGATTCTCTGCATTTTATCTGCCAAGGCTTATCTTTGTCCAGCCCTCCTTTCCCCTTGTAACTGCCACAGCACACAAATGTACTTAAACAAAAGACCAAATCACAAATCAATGCATTTCCATACAAGGGCCACATGGAGGGTCCCTACAGAGCATTTGTGATAGCACAGCACTTGCAGTTTCGAGTCCCACGAAGCTGCCTTGATTGCATCCTTCAAGGGTTTGTTTGAGGGGAATGGGCTATCACACGACTCAAGTCCATCTGCTTGGCAAGTCCATCCCTCGGTTGTTGTCCGCCCGAATGCTGATGATACCCAACTAGGCCGATGCGTCTTCTCTGTTCCAATGATGATCTCTGTCTGCCTCTGCCAGCGTGGACTGTTCTCCATTTCCTTGTGCAATGAGGGCAGCAAGGCAGTGTCGTAGAGGGGGCAAAAATTTTTGCTTTGGTGCACGTGCTTGCAACGTTTTTGATGACACTGCATTGCAGTTTGATGTTTCAAGTGGCACTTCACACATTTCCATCTCTGGAAACGTCATGGGAACCTCTCTGGAAAGAACCAGTCTGGGAAGCTCATGACTGGTTGTAATTTTGGTTTTCTGGCATTATTACTTCTTAAATGTGCCTGTTCACTGCTCTTCCTCTTATTTCTTTAAATTTGGACATTTAGCCAAATAGCAGGTCTTATTATGTCCCCAGCGTTGTATAGCTGAATGTTGGCAAGAAATAAGTTAGTGTAAGGAGGATGCATGCACATGAGCAACAATTGCGGGTTGGACAATTGTGGCTTCGTTTGTTACTGGAGTGGCCAACTTGTGTGAAAAGGTTTTGGAGAAAGGCAGCACTTGGCTTTGGCAAAACTGAGAAAATTGCATGCACAGTATTAAATTTTCATTTGTTTCATTCGTGATATCTACAAAATGAGTTTGCATAAAATGTTCTAGGTTGCATAACTCATTCTTAGGTGCATAAAAACAGGGCAATCACAGGATTACAAGGGAATGCTATGTACTCATTACACGAGCCAGTAAATTATCCAAAATTTTGTGACAGTGAAATGGGCAGCTGCAGTGACTTTGTGATTGTGAGAGTAATGTTACATGAATGCCTTTGTTGTAAACTTCGATAAGGTTTGGCACCGGGTGTCCAGTGCAGCACTACTTACATTGTACAGCCAGTGTGGTTGCTCAGTTTTGATGTCTCCTTTCCTTTGCAGGTGCTGGGGAGTCCGGAAAGAGCACCATTGTCAAACAGATGAAGTAAGCTTTTTTTTTCTTTTGTGTGCATTGCATCTTTACAGAGGCACTAACGGGAGGAATGAATATGAAATTGTGCTTACCAAAAATGGAAGTGTGTGAAAACGAAAAAGTGGTGCTTGATATCTTGTTAAACGTGGACCACACTGCGTTCAAGTTTTTGATAGGGCAGCCTCTGCACCAAAAAGTTTTATTACTTCTAAAGCACATACAGGTGTGTCACTCACAATGCTGCTTAAACATGAGCCAAACGCATGGCTCCTTCATACAGCTGTGCATTCAGATCATATCTGTCGCCTGCTGGCTAACATCCCTGTTTTTTTTCTCTCTCTCTCATGCAAACTTTGTTTTATATCAAGCTTTATTTCTGTAAATAGTTTTTAGCTTGAAATAGTTTTTACTTGAAATGAAAATTAGAAGTTATATTTCAATTAAACTCAACTGGGGCTGCTATATATTTTGCTGACCTCTCTTTGTGAGACAGTAATGTAATACGGCTAAAGCTAATTTTATAAGCGCCCTTCAGCATCTTGTTACAAGAAGGGTGTTTCCGTTGTTGAATTGATCGCCTTATACGCTAGCAAACGGGCCCAGAAGTTTGTAATGCAGCTGTACAAACGACAATTGGTGCCCTCTAAGCATGGTGCAGATATTATGCACTACAGATGCTCACTGACTGGCTGGTCAACTAGCTGGTGTGTGCCCACTTGCGACGGGTTTGTCCGTGTGCTTAGTGAAGGTACTCGCAAATAAAACCTTGCTTTATGCTACAGAGCGTCTTTCCATTGAATGTGCACTAAATGACCATGGACCAGGGGCGTAGCCAGAAATTTTTTTCGGGGGGGGGGGGTTCAACCATACTTTATGTATGTTCGTGCGTGCGTTTGTATGTGCGCGTGTATATATACGCAAGAAAAACTGAAAAATTTCGGGGGGGGGTTTGAACCCCCCCAGCCCCCCCCCCCCTGGCTACGCCCCTGCCATGGACCATATTTTGTGGCGGCAATAGAAAGGAGACTGTTTTGGGTCCGTCGATTGTTGTTTGGTGGACTGGAGTCGCAGAGCTTGTGAACTTCCCTATGAGGTGTGCAGGCAGATGTGAATAACATGAATTGTGAGGCATTTCGGAGTGGTGACTGGTAGGACACACTAGCCAGCATGAACATCTATGACTGACAGGCTTTTCTTGGTCACCAGTCACAAATCGTCATGAAGTCGCTGCGAGTTGCCAGTGCGTTGCCGAAGCACTTGCTGTCAAAAATGTTTTCTCCTTTACTTGCATATAGAACCACACTGAAACTTTGCAGCATATTTCTTGATAATAGTAGTTCATGGTTGTTTATTTTTGTAGAATGGCACACAAAGTTCAATGTCAGAATTATAAAGTCCCATTAAAGTAAAAGAGTTTACCTTTTATAATATGTGTTTTAAGGGGAGATGCTACTTGAAAAAAGTTTCTTTAATCTGCAGCCTAGGGCAATGAAATTTTTGCTGTTCTCGTACTTTCTTATGCTGATTTCAAATACGTAAGCAGGTTTACAGCAAATTGCATAGTTTTAGTTTTGTACCACGACAATGTGTAGAATGTAGCTTTTTTTGGACACACTTTTTCCGTCACAAAACTTCTATATTTATGAGGCATTAATGGCTCATATTGCTCCACATTAACTATAGAATGCAGAAAACTTACTAAAAAGTGTGTATAAGACATTTTAATGAACAAGAAAAATTATAATATGAGAAGTCTTAAAATGTTCAGCCCACACTAATTGCTTATTTTAAGTTCATAATAACTACATAAGTTATATCAAGTTTTAAAGGAGATAATTGCACTCTACATATGTTGAAGAATATGTGGGAAAAATTTCATCCCGACATGCCATCAGAAGTACCAAAATCTTGATGTCCAAACTCGAGAAGTTTCCAAAAATTGCATCTTGAGAAAAACGCATTTTAAAGGTAAAAATGAAAGCCCATCCATGTGGGAAAGATTTACTTTTCAAAATTATTTCTTCCATCATGAGAGCTTGGGAATCATGGTTATTTTGAGCATGTGGCATTGGTGAACTCCTCGTGCGAAATGCAGTGGCAAGCAGCCAGGTGACATTTTCCAGGGGACTCTAGACAATGAGCTCTCTTCAGTTTTTAATGGCCACCTTGCGCTCTTTAAAAGTGATTTTAACCTATTTTCAGTTTAAATACAACCTTTACTTTTTTTGTCATGAAAGTAGAGAGAAACTAAACTTGACAAATCAAGTAAAAACAAGAAATGTAATTTTGGAAACAGCTTGCTTATTTTGAGTAGCATCTCCCCTTAATTGTTTCGAAATTGACTTTTTCCTGTTCCAAACCTGCTGCATACTTGCATTGTGCCTGATCCCAGAACAGTTCCAAAGCACATTCAATCAGTTCCGCCCCATGTTCCCAAAATCTCCAAGCCACATATAGTTTTATCTCGGAGCACCCATGTGACTTTATGCACCGCTGGTAAGTGGGAGGAATTCCAGAAATTCAGTTGGCTGCTCAAGTCCGAAGTTGTTGCAAGAGCAATGCAACTACGTAAAACACACTTTTGTTTAAAGTAAAAATGTCTCACTAGTCAATTTCTTCAGCAAGTTGTGCATGGCTTCTTTTGACTCGGTGGTATCCCAAAACAAGTGGCGACATCCTGTTGGTCGCCTACCCAGATTGCTTGGTGAGGCAACTTCCTTTTTACCTCAAGATTGCTTGCAAAATAAGCGAAAGGGCCTTACGCTTAGTACTACCACAATTGTCCGTTGGTGTGATGGCTGCTTCTTTGTCATGCAGCACACAGTTTAGAAGGTGTGTTTGCATATGCGTTAGTTTAATAATTTCGCCATTGCTGTGCACAGTGGTTTCACTTTATTGCCTCAGTATTCCTTTGCTGCAGCAACAGTGAGGCTTCTTATTGAAATTGCATATAAATATACTTTTTTATATTGACATTAAAATATATGGTTATCTATGGACATAGTCATAAAAACCTCACCATATGAATAAATAAAGTATGTTACCATATTAATAATTTTGCTATATCAAAGTTGACTAAATTGGGATCTTACTCAATATCAAAGTACCTCATTCTGTAATTTCGTATTGTCTTTTGCGCTTAAGTACTTTGAAATAATTGCTCAGCTGTGGTCTGAAAGCCACGTCTCTGCTAAGTAAGCCCTGTCAACATGGCAGATTTTCTGTTTGTAACGAAGTAGCTGACTGGGCTAGTTCGTTGTGCATACTTGAAATAAACAGCGCAAAAAACGGACGGCCACGGAAAGGAGACACACCAGACAAGCGCTGCTTCCAACTGAATTTTTATTGACAAGAAAGCAACTTATAAGTGCTTGCGGGAAAGATAAATCCAGAAAAAAGAACAGAACAGCGCTTCTCCTGTGTGTCTCCTTTCCGTCGCCGTCCGTTTTTTGCGCTGTTTATTTCAAATTCTGTTCGCCTTTTTGTGGGTGTGTTTTGGCGCTTAATTGCATGCTGCTTTCCAAGAAGCATTCTAGCCCACTCCTGTTGTCATTTTAATGCGGCAATATCTATTGCCAAGCCAGCACGTATTCCTTCCAGTCAATGTTTAAATTTGCGTTTTGTATAATAAAAGCAATATATGGCTTTTATTCCATTTTTCTTGTTCTACCTACTTGCTAGATAGCTGAGCGCACCTGTTACAAGTCATTAATTTCTGCTTTGAGATCTTCCCCGAAACACTTTTGGCTATTCCCATCACTCCAGATTGACTTCGCTTGCGTTGGACATCATTATGCCCAAGAAAGTGAACAGCAGATCAAATGGAGGGACAACTTAATATCCGGCCAAAGCGGGACAAAGCTGTGCATGGGGACGTGGGACTTGTCTCGTTTGAGCCCACGCGTTTGCATTGATCAGTGTACGTACGAGGCTGTGGCTTCAGGCTAGCTTATAAGCATGGGAATAAAAAGGATCATGTACAGCAGTAGCAGGCATTATCATGAAAATGAAGGTGCCTAGGAAACCCGAGGCAATTTTGCACTGTTCCTGGGCAGATCAGATACATAGCCACATGGGGTCTGACGCACGTGATGTGTGAATCGTGCTACGAAACTACTTTTAATGTTGCTCAAGTTCGTTATTATGCTGAACATGGGGATTCTGTGTTTGCACTTTTTTTTCATAAGTACAAAGTACCGTTAACGAGGGTGCTCGCTTTGCTATCAAGGGAGACCGTCAAACTCCTTTAGGGAAAGTTCCATTAGACCTCCTTAGCGTAAGAGCACCTGTGTGATACGGAGCGCATATTACTTAACATAAAGACAGATTTAAAACTAGTACTCCTTCCTTCACCAAATATCAAATCGCAGGTGTGGCTTCTACATAAAACTGCACTGCAAGGCTTACTTTCATTCCTGAGAAGTGGCCTTCATGGACACCAAAACCTCGGAAGTTTTATTGCAACTATCAACTTCCTTCCACTGTCGTACGCTACAACTGCATGTATATCTTTTACATTAACCTGGTCTCGTGGCGAGCTCTGCTGAACAGCAGTTTCTTTGCTTAGTGTAAACGTCATTGAGTTTAGAAGTGTGCACCTGAAGTTTTTTGAAACATGCAGCAGCCTCCACACTGAAAAAGAAAGAAAAAGAAAAGTTATCCTCCTTGTAAGCAGGTGTAGGGTATTGAACACACTATCTTTGAATTTCTACAACTGGAAAATCCAAGCACTTGCCACATTGCTCGGTTGGTTGCTCCCATGTTAGATGTTACAACTCGAATGTTCAAACAGGTGTTCACACAATTGAGGAGACTGCCCTTATGGTGACTCCCATGCAAATGACACACAGTGACATATCTCTAAACTCTATTTTAGGGCACTAGTCGAGACACACATGAGGAATAACACTTGCAGACCGAGGGCTAACACGCATCTCAATTAGCACTTTTATTGTGTTGAGTAAACCGCACCAACTTGCTCAAGAAGTTTTATTATGGCCTCCTGCCGGCCGTGCTGGCACTAAGGCATGGTTATCAGATTCACCTGCAGCAGTGTTTTCCCCTGAGCATTGCATTTTCCACATGATCAAACTTGAAACCCTAAGCAATTTTCATCTCAATGGAAATACACGCACTGCCTCTTAGCTGATATTTTCAACATCTGTAAACTTCTACATCTCTGTCCGTCAGGATCCCTCACATGAATTTCGGAACCTCTAGAGGACTTTTCGAAGCCCTGTTGGATGTCTCGTAGCCAGAAGTTTCGCAAACATATTACATTTGTAGGCCTTGTTTTATATTTGCCGGCAACCATGATGCTCTATCATTGCTAATACACATCTTTTACGCTGTCACACAGCACGTGATTTTAGGCCTCTATGCAGCCACAATACACCCGGTCATCATAATCATTCGTCATGGCTAACACCACATGCAAGGACATGGCGCTCTTTGGCCACCATGGCCCTTGCACCACAAAACCCCACTAATCATCATCCATCGTTGCTATCTCTGGGCAGGGCTTGTGTTTGGTCTTTGTTTAGACAACTGAGACTCGTCCCAAGAGTTGTCAGGCTCTTTTCAAGTCCCCCTGTATTTCTTGAAGCTGCGTTTATTCTGTTGGGTTGACCATTTTAGCAACACTTTTTTGTGGAGGCACACCCTCCGTCGGCGTGTAGCTATGCAGACGTCTGTGAAAGACCACCAAGTGATGTCCTGTGCTGGCAGTGACAGCAGGCGCTGTGTTTCAGGATAATCCACGAGTCTGGCTACACGGCAGACGAATGCAAGCTCTACCGGCCCGTGGTGCACAGCAACACCATCCAGAGCCTGCTGGCCATCATCCGTGCCATGGGACAGCTCAAGATTGACTTCAAGGACCCCAGTCGAGCGGTGAGCTGGAACATTAATCGTTGCAGTAATATGTTCCTTGTTTGATTTGTTGAATTCTGCTGAGCCCGTTTTTTGCATGCTCCTTTCTATTTCGTGTTTCTATTTGTGTTTGTTGAGACGTATTCATTCACGTCCAGTCCAGCTTGGGGGAGGCTTGTCCACATTGGGATTGTCTGCAAAGCGGTTTGGTGAATCGGAGCATGTCCGCTTAGTTTTACAGCAAGACTGCTAGCTTCTAGTTAGTCGGGAATTGCCGTGGAATTGTCGCAGTCAGGCTCACAAAAAAAAAAAAAAAACGGTGGACTGACCCATAAGTTGTGCAGTACCAGGTATACTGCAGAAAGCTTCAAGAAGTTAAAAAATGTCAGAAGCTTTTCTGCATGTTGCAGTATTTGCACTTTAAACAAAGTGTATCTGATCAAAGTACAAGTGGCATCTGATCCCCGATGCAATGCTTCAGACAAGCATATCTTGAACATCAAATTATTAAACTATTTTGAGATCCCCTCCTATTTTTCTACCTCCTGGTTTGACTGTACTTGGAAAGTGCTTGACGATTCTCAGCATCCGTAGCAGTGGCCAGTAACCAAAAAGTGGTCAGAGCCACTTTTTAAGTTGTAACTCTTGGATGCATACTGCTAGTGCTTCTTTAGTGGTTTAATGCCTTTTCCAGTGGTGGTCCAGCTGCGCCAATTGCGCCAAATTGCTACAATCCCATACCTTGCTGCACACATTCAAGTGCAGCTTGCGCCAACTATGGCAAAGTTCACTATTCCACCCGTTTACACGGCAGCGGAGAGTTTCTAGCCCAAAACATATTCTTAACGTGGCACCAAACACAGCAGGAGCATTTCGCTAACGCCACCGACACCTTCTACTCACTTCATTCCAGCAATGCACTTTTTGTCATTATACTCAGCCTAACCAAAGTCTCTGTGCCGTCCCATGTGCCTGCATTGTTGAAAGTTTAGCATGCCATTGATAGTCTTTAGCTTGGCTTTAACGTTGGCTTTAGCGACACCCCGTGTTCTCGAATTTTTTGTCCCTTCAGGCTTTATCTTCCCCTGCTCTTCTGCCTTTTTAGCATATTAAGGTGCGATTCCTATTACAATAGTCACTCCATGCAGCAAAAAAAGATAAAGTAAAAATAAAAAAACATGCACTCTCCTTCCCCTTCGACATCTCCTCCATCCCTCCCCTTTATGCTTGGGTGACGGAGCAAGAAAGAGCTTGGATTGATCAGTGACCCTGCCCCCTTTGTACCAGTTTTATTTTTTAGAAGACTTCTTCTTAATATTTGGAAAACCGGAAGAAGTGCTCAACCCAAGGTGCTTTGGTGAAAAAGAAGAATGTCACTCGGTGCTCGTGCTGCTAATAATTATTGAGTACGATGGAGCATCGTCCATAGTGAGTTGTGGCAATGATGGAATGCACTGTCTGGGCAGACACTTGCAAACAGTATGTTCTCATTTGCAATGAGCTTTCCTTCATCGTCGTCTTGTTTTTTTAACTGCTGGTTTTCTGGTTAGGGTGATTTTTTTTCTTTCTGGAATGATGTTATGACACCTGTCATTCACAGAAACCATGTGTGCCATGCTCGCCTTGTCACTTATGCTTCACTGCAACACACACCTTGTACAGCGCAGTGAAGCCAGCATGTGACACTCTTTCGTGCTAAGAACTTGATTAATGTCAGCTCTCCGATTGTTGGCCTTTTCTCCTTGTTTACATTCGGCAGCATTTCCTGTATGCACACTAACAAGAATATTCACAAAAAATTTAGACGTGGTCTGCTCCAAGTGATACTAAATTTTTTTTTGCCTGCTCGAAACCAGCTCCAAAGCATATTTTTTCAGCTCCAGTTCTTTTCCAAAACAGAGTTCCTTCTGCTGCAAATCTGCTCCAAAACAGACTTTTTCCTGCTCACAAATTGTTCCAACTCCTAAACTGGATGGACCACCACTGCTTTTTCCATTGTGCAGTTGGTTAGATTGAATAGGCTTAGTTACTTTAGTTTGAGCACTATTCTCAAGATATTGTGGTTCAGCACTGTTAAATGAGAGGGTTTAGTTCCTGGCTGTTGTTGATGGGAGTGGAATCCAAAAACGGCGATGTACCTAATGTTTAGATAAAGAATCCCAGGTGTCCAAAATTATCCTGTGGTCACATGCCTTGTAATCATATAATATTGTAATCATATATTATATAATAAAGATATCAAGCATTACTGTATGGGCAAGATCACCACATAATTACATAGCACGCAGGAATGAACTTACGCTCTATTTTCATTTTTTTTTTTGTGATGTGTTAAACGATGTGTTTCTTATTTTTGCAATGTACCGATATATGTATCCATTCAGTTTCATGTTTGCGTCGAGTGTGTAATAATTCGTTGTTTTGTTAGCTAAAGTGTAGCTACTACTTCTTTTAACTATTGTATAAATGTTCACTTTGATTAACTATTGTATTTTAAGTGTTCAATTGCACTTATTTTTATGAATGTCCACTGCACTGCCATGTAATAGGGAGTCGGGACCCTTGTCAAGCCACCTGTGTGGCTTTTAGTCCCGTCCCCTCCTTTTTTGACAAAGGAAATAAAGACTCATTCATTCATTCATTCATATCATAGTTATGGCAAGTAAAATTCTACAGTTTAATCTTTTGTAATCGCACCAGGAATTTCAAAGGTCGGGGCGTTCTTTTGACTCCCCACCGGTCACTTGTGTCTGCCTCTGTACACCAACTGATTTTTCTAGCTATCAATTTTTAGTGTTATATTCCCTTTATCGGTTGCTGAGATTGTTAAAATATGAAATGTAAAGTTTCTGAGCTTCTGGCCATTATGATTTGTGTTGTAGGAAGGTAACTAGAACCGCCATTATTTATATTTCCAAGCTTGCCCACTCAAGTCGTGTAGAATCCATGTAGGCTTGCATTCTTTTTGTCCTTACACGCATTGCTTTAGTTGTTTTCTTCTGTCAAGCCATTCTGAGTTCGTCTCGACATTAGCGCCTGCTGCTTGATGACCATTTGACCAAAGGCTGCATCTGAAGCACAAGGCCTGATTGTGTGCCATGGTTCCATATAGGGATGTGGTGGGTGCATGTGGGAATGAGCCTTCCAGTTCAGTGTCTCCCATGTCTGCTGTGTTGCTGTTGAGTGCAAAACGCAACTGGTGAATCAAATGAGTTGTCATTTTATTGTAGCATGTATTCTAGTTGGCGCTAGCTTCTCTGCTTGAGTGATTTTATTAAAAGCGTGTATACTAAGAAGGCCGAGACATTGTTGGGTTGTCCCAAAGTGTGTGCACAGTGTTTGGAACGCATGGCTGCCGCAGGATGACGCCCGCCAGTTCTTCACGGTGGCAGGAGCGACGTCGTCACAAGAGTGTGAGATCACACCGGAGCTGGCCTCCCTGATGAAGCGCCTCTGGCAGGACCCAGGGGTCCAGCACTGCTTTGCCCGCTCACGGGAGTACCAGCTAAACGACTCAGCCTCATAGTGAGTGTTGTCGGCTTAGGATCCAGTCTTGGTTGTTAGTGGGCCATGTGAAAAGCAAAAGATTGCTAGAACTTTAGTCTGCAACGCACATTCTTGCCAAAGCAGTACAGATGGTGAACCGCAATTAAAACATGCTGGCTGACAATTCCAGACCATTTGTTAGTCAGAAAGTTGACCAGACAGGATTTGGCTGTGGCTGTGTGCTTGCCTCGAATCTGGATGTACACCTAGATTCTGTGTAAACCTGGACAAGCTCGGTCTACATGGAGTTTCTTAGAGTATGTGAGCTTGTCTTCAATGTCCGGTTATTTGCCCAACTTCAGCCCATAGAAACTTCCTGGTTGGCATGCAGGCAAGAATCTCCCTTTGTTTTCACCACTCAAAGACAGCTTTTGGGCATGCAAAAAAGACGTGATGCAGCTACTTTGCAGCTATCTTCAGTGTGTGAAATAACTGCTTCTGACATGAGATTTCATAATAAAATGGATTTGCGCTTCGCTGGGAACCATTTGCACTTCACTAAGAACAAGTGTGATGCACTTGGGTAGTAGTCGAGCAAGAAAAGAAGCTCTGTGAACTCGCAGCAAAATCTGCTCTGTCACCATGGCGATGGCACTGTATCTTCCCCCGTGACGGTCGGCTGTAGCCAGTGCTGTAAGCGTGGTTTCAGTTACGTGTTCAGTTATAATGTCCGGGCAATTTTTAGATTCGTTTTGTTGGCAGGATATGTACAACTCCTTGAAGCCCTTGAAAACCTTTGAAATTGAAGGTTATGTTCTTAAGACATGAAAGTGCCAACGCCGGTATCTAATGCAGTGGTATACCAAGTCAACATTTTGCGGGCTCTTCATTGTCGGGGATAAGCACTCACTCATGTGCTGCTTGCAAAGTAATAATAATAAATGTTACAAAGTTGAACTTGTGCCCCCTTTCTTCCCAGTATGTGTGACTGTCTATATCTGTGAGGAGTGGTGTCTTTGTTGCGCAGTGCTTCTGTCAGAATTCACTCTAACCAGCTTGACAACCAGTTTATGTTCACTTTAATATCGCATTTTTAATATTTGTGAGCGAGTTTCAGATTTTTTTTGCTGTAGTGTTTGGTTTCCATTTTCTGTAATGAAAAGGTGATTCGTTTTGTTTTGTATGTTCATATGGTACTTCGCTGCGAGTGAAGTTTCTCACTTTGGTGTTGTTAACTTATTGAATGCAAATGGAAAATTATTAGGGGTGTGCGAATATTCGACTTTCGAATAGCTAGTATTCGAAGTTCCAAATAATTCGACATGACAAATACCGTATTTACTCGCATAATCCTCGCACTCGCGTAATTCTCGCACCCCCCACATCGTCCAACAAAAATGCGATTTTTTTTTTCCTCGCGTAATTATCGCACCCCGAAAAATCACAGCATCAAATGTCGTCTGCTTCTTCCAGCCAATGATGATGATAGCGCGCGGCAGCCTAGCGCCATCTCTTACGCATCATGCATACTACCAGCGCACGGAGCCCTAATCCAATCCAAGCCAAGCCACAAGTGAAGTTCGCGTACCGAGCGCCGTGTTTAGTGTTAGTGTTCCGTTTCCGTGTCGCATGTGTAGTAGCGTCTATTCTGCAGCAACACAATGGGCCGATACGGAAGCTACACAGCTGCTTTCAAGTTAAAGGTCATCGATTATGCACTCGAAAACGGCAACAGGGCCGCCGGCAGGCACTTCGGCGTGGACGAGTTTTGTGTGCACTACTGGCGACGGCAGCACGAAGAGCTGAAAGCCACCAACAAAACACACAAGGCCTTCCGTGGGCCTAAGACTGGAAAGTATCCACAGGTTGAGGCGGCACTGCTTGACTACATCAAGGGTCTCCGCGCGGACGGGTGTGCCGTTTCGATCGACTTGATCCGAAACCAGGCGCGCATAATTGCCCGGAAGGAGGGCATCCCGGCGCAAGATTTCCGCGCGAGCAACGGGTGGGCCACACGATTTATGCGCCGAAGTGGATTGTCACTCCGGAGGCGGACGACTTTGTGTCAGCGGCTACCCTCGGCGTATGAGGACAAGATCGTCGATTTTCATCGATTCGTGATTAGGATCCGGGAGGAGAAGAACTTCCTGCTCTCGCAGATTGGAAACGCGGATCAGACGCCGCTCAACTTCGACATGCCTTCGAGCACAACTGCTGAACAAAAAGGTGTGCGGAGTGTGCACATAAGGACAACAGGTGCCGAGAAGCAGAGGTGCACCGTCATGCTTGCCGTAACAGCGGATGGGCGGAAGCTGCCACCGTTTGTTATTTTTAAACGGAAGACCCTCCCGAAGGCCAAGTTCCCCCCTGGAATTCATGTACGAGTACAGGAAAATGGTTGGATGACCGCTGACCTTATGGTCGATTGGGTAAAGACTGTCTGGGGACGCCGCCCAGGGGCACTTCTTTACCCATCGCTGCTGGTCGTTGACAGCTTCCGCGGTCACCTTGTCGACTCCGTTCGGACGAAGCTGAAGGAGCTGCGGACTGATCTCGCCGTCATTCCGGGCGGTCTAACATCGATGCTGCAGCCTCTGGACGTATCCTTGAACAAACCGTTCAAGGATAATGTTCGGAGGCTGTATGCCGAATGGATGGCTGAAGGCGACCATGCCATGACTCCCGGGGGAAAGATAAAAAAGCCGTCAGTGGAGCTCCTCTGTGCGTGGGTAATGGAGGCATGGGCCACGATTTCCCCAGAAATCATAGTCCGCAGTTTCAAAAAAAACTGGAATTTCCAACGCCTTGGACGGGACGGAAGACGACGTGGTTCACGATGGCGATGGAGACGATGCTGAAGCTGGCGACGACTCTGATGACGCCGCTACGAGCGACGTCGACGGCAGTCTTGACTCTGACTCCGAGTAGTTCGGCCAAGAGACACTTTATTTGCTAGTGGCTTTAGTGTCTGCAAATAAACATTGATTTGTGTTAAACCTGTAGTTTTATTGTTAAGGTAAGTCTTGTATTAGCAGTTTTCATAGCTTGTAGTTGGTTGCTGGCGGGAGAACCCCGATTTGCGGCCGCTTCGTTTTTTTTTTTGTTTTTTTTTTCTAGCGCTCTACGTTTTCGCGGAAAATTTTCCCCGCGTAATTCTCGCACCCCCCAACTTTCCATCGGTTTTCTGGGAAAAAAAGTGCGAGGATTATGCGAGTAAATACGGTATATAAAACGCGACAGAGGTCGACGGTGCAACTTAGTTCGGGTAGGGTGGCTAAAACTAACGCTAACACCTGTACAGTACGCCTCTCATTAAAACTTTCACCGATGTCCTGGTTCAAAGCGACCACATGTTTATTTTGAAGAAGATTATGCCATTTCCGTAAGCAAAAAGAACACACGAGAGAACTATCAAGCTCTTCACAACTTCGTTTCCGAAACAAAGGCACGTGCCGTAAAAACCGGAATATAGGTCGAGCGCCCCACTTCTGACTACTGAAAATCAAAAAAAAAAGTACATGGAACAGCCAAAGTATCAGAAGGTGCCTTTACCGTGAAACAAACGCAATTTCAAATGGTGCACAGGGAAAATGCCATTTATATTTACACGTAAGTTCCACATGGCAGAAAGCCGGTAGCAATCTCGACGCGAGCGCAGCTCCTGGCTAAACTGAGCAACCTTCGTCTCCAGCTTTAGATACGCTGCGTTCTGGCACCGAAACAAAGTTTTCTTCTGATCGTTGCGATGTCGTGATGCGATCCTTCAGCGTCCACCAGTAGCGAATGCTTCTGTGGTGCACTCGATCTGCCTGCTGATCATAGCCATACGTGCCGTGGCATCGCAGGAAGCAACAAAGAAACAGTATCCGGCGTGATTGGAGCAGCGAGAACACCCGTGCAAAGATAAACTTTCAGTTATGGTTTGCGACTCACGGCTTCCGCTCGCGTTCATGTGCGCTAGCATCCCAACACACCTTTCACACACATCAGACCAGATTTCTCTGTGCCGTCGCGAATTCGATCACATTTTTTAACGCTACGGTGAACTGTCGTTGGCTACTGGTCGAGAACGAGAAAAAAAGCACCTCAGAGCCCAAATAGATTTGCAAGACAACAACAAAGTGCAAAATGAAGCCGCCCATGGCACAAGGCTGGTAGTAAACAAAGCGATGCCGATGATTGCGATGGCGATGGAGGCGGTTGACTTCAATTGCTCATAGTGGCCAGACTTGCGAAGTTTTTCTGCCGATGATCGGTATATAAGACGGGGGTCCACTTTTTAGGGCTGTCTTTTGAAAAAAAATTCGACCTATATTCCGGTTTTTACGATACTTCTTGCGTATTTCGGTCACGTATGCCGCAAGCGCCATGAAACGTCTCGAATTTGGCCTGCGAAACCCTTGGTGGTTGTCTTGACATGGGAAAATTTGTTCACGCTGTGCAGTTGCCACTGCCGCAATGCACCACTCGTTCAGAAACTCCCATCATTCCAGCGTGCAGTTAAAACGCTGCCTGTGAACGGGCAGCCAAAGACGGGCCTGCAGCACTCATGACGATGAAGCACAGCATTACTGTTGTTCTTTCAATTTTCAATGAAATACCTTGTATTCGATATTCGACATTTTTGGCCACTATTTGGCACTATTCGATTTGAATTCGATTTGAGATTAAATTTCGCTTTTCGCACACCCCTAAAAATGATTTAGTATATCTCTAATGTTCCTGAAGACTGTCACTTTCATGTGAATTCTAATGCCAATCATGCGGCCAGTGCATGATCTGATGATGAATGGTAAGGGCCAGTATTTTTTTAAAAGAGGCAGTTTTTAGTGGGTCATATTGTTATGAGGACAAATATATTCACACTCTATACACAGAATAAATTCAGCGGCTGACAAGATGGCTCCCATCTCGCCGAGTCTATTGACGTCGTCTTCTTTTCTGTCCTCTTCATCATCCTCTTCATCTTGTTACAATATTAACAGGGATGCAACAGCTGCACCAATTGCGCCAATTTGATACAATTCCTTATTTTTGCACCAAGCTGAGCCAAAACCGTGAAATTTGTTAAAATTGCACCACGCTGCGCCGAAATGCCGGACCAGCTTAAAATTTTCTCAGTTGCGCAAATTTGAGCGAGAAATGGAGGCCGCGTTGGTCATCTGCAGTGTGGGCATCGTCGTCCAATACAGACACGCAGACCCTAACCCTAACCCCCCGCAAAAGAAAAGAAAAAAAGTCAGTTTCACCGCAAGGACGAAGCAATGAACGCGATAGCAACGAATTGTAATCCTGTACGAAGTGAGGCTGGCAAGAAACTTTTGTATCCGATCTCGCGTAACTCTACGAAACGTTGGTGTAAGAGAATACGGCGTTTCCAGGGAAAGATGCTCTTTCTGCACAGTGTCTTCGCATTGAGAGCGCAGTACGTAGCAGGATAAACGAGCCGCCCGCTGATGGCTGCCTAGATAGCGCGCTCGCCAGCGATCGCGACCGCGCCCTTAGAAACAGAGTTAAAAAATTGCTGCTCAAGTGACAGCCCAAGCTGGCCCCCTCTCGCATCTTTTCATGCTCGTTCAAGACGGGCGGGGCGTTTCCTCTGTGCTTCGATGGCAGGCTTCCCGAGTGGAGTGGTGTTATCGCATGCGCCCTCCGAGCGACGGAGATCGCAGTACGTAGCAGGATATACGAGCCGCCCACTGATGGAGATGGAGATGGGCTGGCTCATTTGATATCTGCTTCAGCCATGTTCGTTGCATGCACTCGTTTTACTCACGGTAGAACATACTATGCACAGGGATATGTTATCCATTTGGACTTTATAAGAGAGATGATGGCAAAAACTCATCTAGAATGTCCATTAGTTTCTATCGCAATAGAAAAGGACAGTAGTTCTCGAATTTCCTGATACTTGTTTTTTTGCGTGCTGAACGCTTTTTAAGCCACTTTTGCCGCATTACACTGTTGTCCTGCGGAAAAGCATAGTGAGATTTAGAAGGGGTTATTAGTACTAGCTGTCAGGGACACAGCACATTTTGTTTCTTAGTTACTCATTCGTGCACGTGCCATGTAATTGCGAGTACTAGTATGACTGCTGACGTCTAAAAAATTATTGGCAATCATTTGGAGCTCCTGTGTATGACATTTCTGTGGCCTTGAGAAACAGTAGACAAAAGCGTATGGCAGTTTTCTTTTCTCGCTACCCCCACTTGCTCCTGCTTTACGAATCTCCCAAATTTCCAGGTTGCCAGGTTCGCAGGTCCACATTAGCATTTCCAGTGCCTGTCGAATTATTTGACAGGTCCTGCAAATGCTAATGTGGACTTAGTCATTGTTCGCACTGACTTAATAATTGTTCGCACTATGGGGTGGCTCAGCACACTGCTTTTATTGAAATAGCAGTGTTCACGTGCACTGTTCACGAATTAGCTGATGTTGAATGGCTTTTACGTATTTTTGTTTTCTTTTCTAAAAGTAAGCCTTCTTTGTTATACGGCTCCAAATTTGGGATTTCGGCTAAAAAATTCAAGGTTTTTTTTTCGCAACCTGCTCCAGATTTGGATTTTCGTGCTCCAAAATCAACATTTTGCTGCTCCAAAAAGTGCTCCAAATCCTATTTCGGCTGTTGCACCCCTGTATTAATCGCATTCACAGATGATAACAGCATGTGAGCTGCCGGTCACTGCTCTGAACCGTGGTTTTCTTGCTTCGAATGGAAACTCTTCCTGCTCCAAGCTGCTCCAAAGCACCCAAAGGTTGCTTTGATTGCTAAAAAAAAAGCAAAAAGAGTAAAGGAAGAAATCTGAAAAGAAATGAACAAGATAAAGGAACAAAATAATCTGTGATGTGGCAGCCAACACATCAAAAACTAGCAAGAATAGATCAGGCATTGCTTGTCTTCATTCAGTGGTTGAAAAAACAGGAATGAAATACAGTAGACTCTCAGTAAACGGAAATCTCTTAAATGGAACTGCTGCTTAAATGGAACTACTATTTCTGATATTATTGGTTTCGTACTTGTATTCCACACCACTGGTCATCTCTCAGTAAACGGAACTCCCGTTAAATGGAACACATTTTCTTGGTCCCTTGATGTTCCGTTTAATGAGAGTCTACTGTAGTATATTGAGCTTTGCTGGGACAAGGCGTGTGGTTTGAATTATCAGGATTCTACTGTGTTCCATATTCAAATCCAAATTTTAAGGTTCTTTGTTTCTCTGTGCAACTTGATGCCATGATAGGCCTGCAGTAACATTGCTGTCTTTCCCACAGCTACCTGAATGCATTGGACCGCATCTCACAGCCAAGCTACACACCAACACAGCAGGACGTGCTACGAACGAGGGTCAAGACAACGGGGCATTGTCGAGACACATTTTGTCTTCAAGGAGTTGCACTTCAAGTGAGTGTGGTGGTTGAGTTGGAAATCGTAAATTTATTATTGAATGCAACTTGTATATTTTCTTCATTATGTGCGCATTTGATTTGAAAACTGCCTATTCAAGTGTTGCAGAATGTTCAACCATGGCCAAACGTTCAGTAAAAGGAGGGAATATTTGAGCAACTAACAAATTACAGGAAAACCTCATTAATGTGCATATCTGTTTTAAACGTACTGTGGTTAAAACTTAGCTGTGGAGAGTTTTTGACCAGGTCTCCATGTGACCTATGCCTGACCTATGCCTGTTGCTTGGTGCATACTGCTGTTACTTTGAGGCCTTGACATTGACTCACTTGGCAATGTTCAGTGTACCATACCATGTGTTAAAAATGGGTTTAGAACATCCATTCTTGTTTTATTGTATACAGTTCTCACTCAAGGTTATTGTGATCTGTTGATTTTCTTCGTAAATCTCAGTACAGAAAAAGATCTTGCCCCTAACAATAGAATAAATAGTTGATGTTTAGAAACTACATGGTTTATTAAAAAATAATTACACATTGAAATCGGCACATAAAAATAAGTAAGGTTTGAAACTTTCACAATAATCTGCCCAAAAAATGTGTTTCTGATGAAGGGTCCCTCCTCAACATTGAAAAATATTGTGGGGCTCCATGTGCCCATTTGGGGAGCCACTGTCGAGCTTGACAGGCCCTATGCTGAAACAGCAGTAGTCAGCGCACAATTGACAGCCGCTTTAGCAGTGCCCTTTGCTGTGGTGCACATGCCTTTGGCCAGGAGAGCTCTGTGGTAACCATCAAGACTTCGATGGAGGTCGCAGACAACCCACTTGTTCAAATCTCCTCTTTCTTCAGTTCCTTCATTCCCCCACTTGCACTCTGCACGACAAAGCAGATTCACGTGGTAGCATTGTTTTGATTTGGTTAGTTGGCTGAAGCAAGTAATGTGAATAAAAGAACACTTGAGCACAAGAGAATGTGGAAACCCCAAGCTGTGGTGCACAGTGATGTGTGCCTTGGCTGATCATGCCAATCTGCACTCATTTTTGGTATTCAAGTACAAGTCGCTACCAAGTGCACCATTGCCTGCAGGAATTGTGCGGGCGGAAGATAATTCGTGGAGGAGCAGTGACATTGTCGGTGACTGGATTGAAGCAATGTGAGAGAGAAGTCCAGGTGCCTTGTTGTCATGCCGGTCAGTGCTGGTGCTGGACTCCTTGCGAGGTCACTGCACTCACACGGCGAAAGCTTGCCTCGCTGACGGTGGCACAGACCTTGTCATAGTACAGTAAAATCTCATTAGTTCAAACTTGAAGGGGACCATAAATTTGTTCAAGTTAAGCGCAGGTTGAATTAACGAGCTTTTACTGTACCTAGCAACATGACTTTCATGCTCTATTTGACGTGCGTCTCATTAAGCCATTGAAGGCCCACATGAAGCACAGTAGAACCCCGCTGTTACATTCCTTCCTGATGCGTTTTGCCGCCTGTTACGTCGTTTTCTGCCAGTCCCAGCACAGCTCCCATAGGGTACAATGTATTGGGAACCCCACTGTTACATCATAACTGTGGGACTGTTCCCGTGCGATACGTTGCGAAGTGCACTCCGGGCCGACTGAGTGAGTACCGAAGAGAGCAGCCATGGTGACTTTTCACGCAGCTTGGCCTGGTTTGACCATAACATTAGCCGCATGAGAGGCGCAAGCGACAGATACTTTCGATTGACGCAAACAAAAGCATGGCCTTCGAGATCTGTATTGTAAACATGGCGTCTATGATGTAATTGCTCGCGAAAGCAAGGCCTTCGAGATTGGCATTTACTTATAACAAAAGCATAGCCTTCGAGATCTGTATTGCAAATATGGCGTCTACAGTCAACTGCCGATTTTTCGGACGCCCGATTTTCCGGACATGCTCGAAAATTCGGACGCTTTTGCGGCACCGTCACCAGCCACATAGACGTCAATGTATAAGAACGTCCGAAATTTCGGACGGTGAAACTCTTTGGCATCCGATTTTTCGGACTTTCTGCCCAAATTGCAGGTCCGAAAGGCATTAATTGAAGCCCCCCACCTCTGCCACATCTATCATCTCGTAGGTTCGAACCAGCGCTTTCGTGAGTCGATCTGTTTGCGACAGTAGCAGAGTCCGAAAGTCAGCTTTGCTGCAATGCCGAAGTGTTATGGGGCGAAGCAGACCAGAAATTCAAAGGGGCCGCTATCATGGCGTTGTGTGGCGATGTCTTACGGATAAGCAGCGGAAATGCAAGGAGACGTGATGGCGGCAGGTGGCAAACGCGCCAGCACGGCTTAATCCCTGATAACCCTTATGATAAGCATCTTCAGTTAACTGCTCGGCAGTGCATGTGCCTTAGCGCAGTTTCATGCGTATTGCACGCATTTAATAGGCGAGAACCCAAACGCGCCGCGCCGCCATTCATGCTGCCTCTTTGTGCGAGACCGCAAAGTGCGCCGCACAGATGCGTTGCCTTCACGGACGAAACCAGCTAGCCATTGCCGCTCACGTGTGCGGTCAGGAATGGAGTGGGCATCCCGAACCCTTTCGTGATAAATGCGTGCGTACGGTACAGCAACAGTACAGTGACGGCGTCAGCTTAGTCGGCGACGTGCACACAACTAGAAACGATCGGCTTGACACGGCAGCAAATGCTGCGTATCGGCGGAGATTCGGCGACGTGTGTGCGCATCGTTTACATGCGCACACGCATCGGGGAAAGCCGGGCGAGTCGTCCACTCTTATGACTGACTGTCTTTGCGTTCCGCGTCATCGTTTCCAAACGCTCCATGCGAGAGAGCTGTAATCTGTTCTGCGCTTTGCTGGTATCAGCGGCGCTCATCGCGAGACGCAAATTTGCAAGTGGCGGTTGGCACGTAGTTAAGCGGCCGGGGTTCGCGGCAGGTACCGTATCAAGAGGCTGGGCGCGCACCAAAATGCCTGATAAGTGTACTGGGAGGCATTAAAGCTATTTCGGACGTGGCTGTAGCGATTTGACCGCTTGAGCGGAATAAAAAGCATGAATTCGTTTTTTCGGACGATTTCGCGGTCCCTAGGGAGTCTGAAAAATCGTACGTTGACTGTATGACGTAGTTGCTTGCGAAAGCAAGGCCTTCGAGATTGGCATTTACTTCTGCCATCACGTTTATTTGACGGAGGAGTTCGAGCTGGTTGGAGTTCACGTGGTTGTGCGCGCGGTTCGCGGTTTGACTCGCCGCTCTGGTCGTGCTTGCGTGTGCTTAGTTCTCTCATGCCTACAGCTGTTGGTGCTAAAAAAAACACATACGTTGATTACATTTCTGTAGATGACGCCGTCCCCAGCTCCGCGTTTCTATCCGTCGACTGGACCGTGGCTGAGTGCACCAATGTGTGCACCAGTGAAGAAATTTAGGAGTTGGTGGAGCCGCTTTCGGGGGTAGTTCTACTGTCGCAAGGCATTCGACCGTTTACTACAAGCCACGGTGGTCCGACACTATGCCAATGGTCCTACAGTATTGCTCGGAGACGCCGGCGCAGCCGGCGACAATCTCGCGAAGGTATCGCCGTAAGTGATCGCTTGTCAGGTGTCGGCCGTGGAGGCACTAGATTTATGAAAAGGATGTGAGACTGCAGGTGCTCGAAAAACTTTTCGTGCTGCTTGGACATGAGTAAAAGCACCAGGCAACGTTGCACGGTTTATTCACACGTAAGCATTTAAATAAAATTCTGTACCACTAAATATTTTGTCGTTTTTCCCGTTTTTCGGCTCTTGCGTTTCCCGTCTCTTATGTTTATTTCCTACGGTCCCTTCAAAAACGTATCAGCGGGGTTCTACTGTAGCTATATGCCCAGTATATGGCAGATGGTCTTCATGCTTTCACACTGTCAGGATGCATATTGGACAGCTGTGCCAGGGGATTGTAGGTGTGTGGGAGGCGATCACAGCCAACATGGTATGCAAAAGAAAAGCTTCAAGAAATTTGGCATAACCAACAGCTTAGATGGTTCCGAAGACTTTCTTTGTCTTGAGAGCGGCGACAAAGCTTCGGTTGGCAGCAGGGAGACTAGCGACGATTGACTGAATCAGATGACAGGACTGACACCTTCACAGCTGTTGTTTAGACTTTTAAAAACGATATGGTGACTGTTTGCAGAACTGTAATTACCTAGTCCTCATTTTTCAGATTAGCACGCTGGTTATACGTGAGAACCCTGGAGTTCACTGAAGGTTGGGGTGCGGGCTATATGCTAGGGTGGGTTATGTGTGTGAAAATGTGGTATTGAAAATGGGTCATGAAACAGGTTTCAGTGGCCCTTTTTATGCACCTTTTCCCTATAACGTGGCCAGGCATGGCAAGTTTCAGTATAATCTTGCAGTTTGACATAACCCAAGGGAAGCCAAGTGCTCTTGCACTGTTGTGTTCCTTACACTGTTGTGTTCCTTACACACTAGCACACATCTTTTGAAGCTCGTATGTGTGGCTATATTTAGATGCCCGACGTATTGGACAATTCTTAAAAAGTATGAGTGCCAGGACAAGCACCAAACACCCGCCACGTTTGTATTTCAAATTTGCAAATAGAACAGTGCGAACAACAAAGATGAAAAGACGATGCGTGTCTTTCTCCTATATTTCAGGATGTTTGATGTAGGAGGCCAGCGGTCTGAACGCAAGAAGTGGATCCACTGCTTTGAAGGAGTGACTGCCATCATCTTCTGTGTGGCCCTGAGCGGCTACGACCTCGTACTGGCTGAGGACGAGGAAATGGTGGGTGTTCTTACAGTGTCACTGACAAGGCAGCTAATGAACAAAAAAGGCAAGTCGTATCCAGTGGCTGGAGTGCTTTGAAGTGCAGTAAACTAGAGCTGTGCGAATAGCACAAATTTGGGTGCGAAGTGAATTCGAATATTGAAGTGTGAGTGCGAATCGAATTGAATATTTTTCGGATATTTCTTGAATATTTCTAGAATATTTTTCGCATACTTCAAAGCGAAATTGCAGAAAAAAAAAGTTGGATAGGATTCCTAAGTATGTTCTTATGAGATAGCAACATGAAAGTGTTTCTTTTCGCTAGGTTGATGAAACGCTGGTGGGGTGGTGTTTCATAGTTGTCTTATCAAGAATGAGGCAATGTAGAGGCCGAATTGTATTTATGTACATTTCCTCAGCCTCTCCTCCTCTTTCAACTTCTGTGGAAGCCCAAATGATGTGGCGGACAAGGGTGTGCTCCCCTCAAGTCCGGAGTTCCAAATCTGCCTCGTAGATGTTGATATATATAAGAATAAGAACATCTGAAATTTTGGATGCTAACAAGCTTCGGCGTCCGATTTTTCAGACTTCCTGGCCATATTTCAGGTCCAAAACAGCATTAATTGAGCCCCAACTTCTGCCACATCTTTCATCTCCATGTTGGAACCAGCGTTTTCTTGAGTTAATACACTTGCGACCATAGCGGAGCTTGAAAGGCAGCTTTGCTGCAATGTGGGGGTGTGATGAGGTGAAGCATATTGAAAATCTCGGGACCACTTCTAATCTGACGACTGTCTTGGCTATGTTCGACCGTAACGGAGCTTGAAAGGCAGCTTTGCCGCAATACGAGAGTGTAATGAGGTGAAGCATATTGAAATCTGAAGGGGCACTTTCAATCGGAGTGACTGATTTGTTTTTGGGAAGTTCGGATAGTAAAATTCCAGCGCGAATTGAATCGAATAGCAAACACTATTCGAAAAATATTCGAAATTTCGAATATTCGCACACCCCTACAGTAAACATGTCTGTAAAGATGCCCTGCAATGCTTTTTGAACATGGTCAGTAAACACTGCCGATCAGTAGTTAAGACTCCTGTGAGCATGTGAGCCAAATATAGCACTGCCAGTGGCAAGGAAGTTACACTTATGCTTCAAAGACAGCTAGAAATCATTCTCTTCTCTTTGCAAATTGGCTCATCGACAGGCCCAACTACGTCAACCAAAGGGAAGGATATGGCCGTTGGCTGATTTAATGATCACAAGCACTTGCGGAAGGTCATGACGCGCAGTGCCTAATTTCTCTTCCTTTTAACGCAATAGTGTTAAAGAGCTAGTTTCACAGAAATTCCAGCGTCGATGTCATTAGTTGTGAACGAAAAATCATCTTGTCCGTGACCGAAAAATCGAGAAACATTCAAATAAAATAAATAATAAAAATCTTCGGGTTCGAGTGAGAATTGAACCCATGCCGTCTGCATGGCAAGCAGGTGTTCTACCAGAGCCACGCTATTTCTTGAAACCGCTTCGGAAAAAACGCTATATGAATGTCATCTAGTGGAAGGAGCAATGAACTGACACTGTTTCACCGACGCGCGGTACCTGCACGTGGAGCCGATCATCCCTGGCTATTGCGTGCAGCGCGTCATCTCCTCGGCTCACGGAGTGACTGCTGGGCCGCTCGCTGTATACTGTATGTGCACGTTTGTATGTTCTTCGTGCCTGCTTCACTCCGGACCGTGCACGGGTGCGGCGAGTAGCCTGTTCGCTCAACGCGGCAAAGACGAGCATTTTGCAAGCAACGCGCACTCTACGTCTCCGCGATGTTCTCGCGGCCCTGCACAACAATGCGCGGCGAGCTTGGGTTGTGGCCTAATCAGACATGCAGGATACGTTTGCTGTCAGTGCATCGACGTTTCTCGGTGCCCGCGCCGCTGAACTACAGCGAGCTACTTTAGTTTCTACAAAGTGACGTGCACTTTAAAGCGGTCTTGCACGACGCAGTGGCGATGAACTTCCGAGCGACGAACTTCCAAATGGCAGCATGGCGCACTCGGACCGCCGTCAATTCGCACAGTGTACACCACATGTGCAGCGAAGCCGATATCTGCAGATGACTGCAATAAGATTGTCGGCTATAAGTCATAGTGGCACGTTCATCGACGGCCACCACCTCGCCTTCGCTCTTTTTCTGATGCTTATCCGCAAAGGCATCGCCGCAATTGCACGGAAGTCGCAATCACCGATCGACCGGCCTCTGCCATTTTGAAAAGACGGACGACCTTTTGCTGCACATTGTGGTGTCGACGAGTTTAGGAACGTAGTGAACCTTTATCCGATGAAAAGTTATCACGGTTATCACTTCGTGCATTTATGCCTTTGTGTTCCAAGGCATTGTTTGGTTCATCATAGGCAGCCGTAGCTGTGGAGAACAGTGTCAGGAAAGGTTACCGCGCGAAAGCAGACCGCAAGGCTTCACGCTGCCTTCTATATTTTTATCCCTCACTGCCATTCTGCCACTGAAGAAACGGCTGGAAAGTGAGCGACCTCGCTCGCAGCGTCCGAAATCTGCGTGCGGTGCTCGCCAATCTGGGATACCTTAGTCGCATTAAACTGGAGCAAGGCACGCGCGAGCGCACGCCCCTCTTACGCTTTTGAAGGCCTGTTTTAACTTTTTTTTTTTTCGCTTCGTATGCGCCATATTTTTACTGCAACCGTGTCTAAAGTGTTCGTTGTAAAAGTAGGAGGCCTTGAAAAATGTTCGCTATATGCAGACGAAGCTTCAATGGTTAGCATAGGAACATCGTAAGTGCATTCAAATATGGTCGTAATAACCGATAGATCGTTATATGGTGCGATTGTTATAAGTGGCTTCGACTGTACAGTATTTCACAGTCAGCGTCCTGATTTGAGTCACTCTGGAGATTAGTATCGATATGTTTTTCTTGAATCCTGACGCCGTATCAAATCTCCTTCAGGAGTGATCCATATATGAGATATGGGAAACACATTCCTTCAGATGCAACACCCCCCCCCCTTCCTTCTCCTGCTTTTGCCTTCATCACTGTCCTGGCCCTTGCGGGACTAGTAAATTTCGTGACTGCGGCCCGCTAGCTGAGGCGAGTTTGAGACCCCTGTTCTATTGGAACAAAAATAATGTCATAATACATTGATTTGTGTGTTTTATAGCAATTTATTGTAATTAAATATTTATTTATTTTGAAGTAATGATGTTCTGTTTTTGCATTAATAGAATCAAATCTCAGGCTAGAAATATAGTGCTCTTTTGTTTTCGGTTATATTCATTCCAAGCAAACAAAAATTATACTTTTGATGTGGCTCATGGAAAGTGATATGTCACTCATCGAACACGGTTGTGCCTTCAGCGAAATGATTATGCAGAAGGTTCAATTCATCCAAATCTCAATGTACTTTGCTCTTCCTTAGCCACTAGTTGAGACAGCTAGCAAAAAGCAAGTTGTGTACACAAATTTGTACAAAGAGCTTTAAAGGGTTAAAAGTTATTTTGTACTAAGATGGTTTTTGTATGCATGCTGAAATTCTCATGAGGATGGTGGCAACAGACTTGCGTCTGTGAGTGACACAAGTCTACACACGTTGCCTAGAGGTCAGTGTGACAAAACGCACTTCATATCTCAACCTGGTGGAAGAAAAAGTTGCCGTCGCATGGCCATGGCAGCTGTGCTTGCTAGAAAAAAATTACACCATTTCCTGCTAAAGAGGACCATGAGGCGATGCGAAGCCGGAGCACTTGCACGATCGCGTTCCGTTGGCATTCTTTGGGCATGCTACCGACCTCGCGTCGTGGAACGCGAAGAGGAACGCTACGCGCGTCTTGTCTTCCCTCTAGCCTGACCGTTAATTCTCACAGGTCGAGCGGGGAACGCAGTCGGCAGGCGTGCGAGAGGGGGGCAGCGTAGGAGAGGGGGAGGGGACGCGCATGCGCTGGTGCTCATCGCGGCGTTGCGCAGGAGAGAATTTCGGCATGTCTAGCCCGCGTTTCAGAGGAGGAGTGGAGAGGGGGAGGGAGAGAGAACGTGGAGAGGGGGAGGGGGTAGTGGAGAAGGGAAGTGGAGAGGGCGAGTGGAAAGGGTATGTGCATGCGCAGTAAGGGTGGTCACGCCGCACACCACCACCACCACTGGATTGAACTCCGCCATAAGATACTTCGCATCTAAAAGGGAGGCGCTGCACTGACCTTGCTGTATTTTCACCCCCCTCCCCTGCCCCTACTGGATGCACCTGAAAGCGCTGTTCTGGGCTCCTCCGAGATACATTGCCACATCATGGTGGTTATAAGTGTTCTACGCAGTCCTTACTTCTGCCAGCATCTGCCTGTGGTTGTGCTTTGTATGAATCCGCACATTTTATGCAGTGCCTTTGGTGGATGGCTCTCTTCAAAGGTCATGTATGCACAATGACAGCATTGGATGAACAGAGGAGTTCCATTTGATTGCTTCCTTTCTTCTTCCTACAGCAAGGTTTAGTTAAGCCTGCGCTAGTGCTTACATATGAAATGACACAATGAAACAGCAAGTGGCTTTCCTCCCTTCTAGAACCGGATGATTGAGAGCATGAAGCTGTTTGACTCCATCTGCAACAACAAGTGGTTTGTGGAGACGTCCATCATCCTCTTCCTCAACAAGAAGGACCTCTTCGAGGAGAAGATCACCCGGTCACCACTCACCATCTGCTTTCCAGAGTACACAGGCAAGCACTGTTCCAGGCCTATTCCGGCAATTTCAATTATGCAAATGCCAACCTAAAGATAAGGCACTGCCCTTTGTCTGCTGTATCACTGCGCTTTAGCCTTTTTCGTGCAAATGCCAGCTGAAATGACAATTATTTTCATGTGCTAATTGTTCAAAAGTTGTCAGATGCGCTTAAAGCAAAGATTTTCAGAGAATGAAAGTGCTTCCTTTTTGAAATGCAGCGAGGTTTCGGCTGGTCTTTCTTCATCTACAATTTCTCAGTTGGTTAGCAGACGAGCCCTCGTAAGGATACCATGGTCTGCAAGTGTCACATTGGCTGGTGTCAAAGCCAGCGACACTTATTTGGCTACCACCCCAGCAAAAACTGTTGTGCCATGAATGGTACCCAATAACATTATTTCACAGGAGCGATTAGATGGCTTCCCACCTCACTAAAGCCTTCAATATCAAAATTTCATGTCCTGGCCCATGGAATAAATGTCTTTTGCTACATTCTTGATGCTTGCCTCTTTTTGGGCCCACTGTATATAGTTGCTTGTTCCTTGTAGGTTGCTATGAAAATTGGCAAGTGATCGCTAAACTAATATAGTTTCAGTAAGACAGATAACTGGGCAAGTTGGTATGGATCCATAATTTAAACTTTTTTAGCGCGCACAAAAGACAAGGACAAGCAAGAGACACACGAGCGCTATAGTTTTTCCAGTCCAAAAAATAAAGTTTTTCCAATCCAATCCAATCACTAAACCACCTGGAATATTAGAAATTCATGTTTACAACTGTTCTTGCAACTTGGCGACAGGGCAGGCGGGCCTGTGCCCCTCGAGCTGGCGTTCTTGCCGCTGCGGGCGTGTCCTTCCCCCTCTTCCTTTAAACTTCATTCACTCGCTCGTGGGCATAGGTCGGCAAAAAATGTGGAGTTCACTCAGACCCACTCATGAAGTATATTTTGCTCTTGGGGCTCACTCAGACTGACTCACCAAAATTTTCCTCAGTTGGACTCACTCGAACTCACTAAAATTTTTCTCAACTGGACTCACTGTGACTCAAGCTCACCAAAATGCTACTCTTACTCTCTCAGACTCAATCTCACGGCTCGATCTACAGTCTGAGTGAGTCATCTCATGAGTCTGTTAGCGTATACATAATTAGCTTTTGCTACCATTGTTTCAATGCCCTTTAACATCAATATATCATATAATCGGTGCTCTACTTCATGCCTTTTCATCCCATACCTTCAAATAGGAGTTATGAGTTGTAATCAAGTAATGACATTTTTATTGACAGAGATGACTCATGCTTGATATCTTTATCAAGAAGTTCCAGTGAAAAAGATTGCAGTGGGGGGGGGGATGTCAAAACTGATGCCTCTGATCGATAAATATTGAGCTGGCGTACGAACGCTAGTGCGCTGAAGTATGCATGAGTAGATGCAAGTAGACGTGATATAAATGTGAGCTGACATAAGGCTGATGCTAATACTAAAGTTGAGTAGATAGGACTATAAGTCGGTAAAAAATGTGGAGCTCGCTCAGACTCACTCAAGAAATATACTTTGCGCTTGTGGCTTATTTGGACTCAGGTTCACGAAAGTTTTCTTCTACCGGACTCAGTCGGACTCAGACTCGGCGAAAATTTTTCTCAACGGGACTCACTCGGACTAAAACTCACTAGAATATTACTTGCACGGACTCATCCAGACTCAGACGCACAGCTTGATCTGAGTCTGAGTGAGTCAACTCATGAGTGAGTTTGCCGACCTATGCTCGTGGGTGCCGCCACGCTTAACCGCGCCAACTTTCTAAGAAAACAAAACGGCTTTCGGCTTCCTTTGTTTGGCACTAGCACTGCTTAGTCACGCTGAAGTGTAGCTTTCTTGTCTGGTAATGTCTCCTTGGCCTTTGCAGGCAGCAACACGTACGAAGAAGCGGCCGCCTACATACAAATGAAGTTTGAGTCACTGAACAAGCGCCGGGACACCAAGGAGATCTACACACACTTCACGTGTGCTACCGACACCAACAATATCCAGTTTGTGTTTGACGCTGTGACTGACGTCATCATCAAGAACAATCTGAAGGACTGTGGTCTCTTCTGAATGCAAAAGGCAACGTGTCGATGGCCCCTCCTCTTGACAGCAGGATCACTGTCTGTTACCGTTGCCAAAGCCACTTGCATAGTGGTGTCAGATGAAACTGGATGGTGACCTGCTGCCGTCTTATGCACCAGGTGTTCCTGTGGAAGGGAAGCAAGTGGACTGCCAAAGAAGAGGGCAGGGATGCTCCGTGGCATGTGGTTCGAGTCGAGGCGTGAATTTATTCCCGTGCAATGCTGTCGCTTGCATGAATTGCATTTCTTTTATATATTTTATGCCTTGTGTTCAGCAGTCACAGCCGCAACACTTATCTTCTTTCTAGCCCCCCCCACTTATTTTTAATGTTACTTCAAGCTTGCCACAAACATGCAAGAAAAAAAGAAAAGAAAGAAGAAATGACCTGATTCTGTTGCGGTAATATTTCACAATGGCATGGCATTTATTTTGATATCGTTACGGTTACTTTTTAAGTAAGGGATCAATTCTTGCCACTCCTGCATTTTTTTTTTCTAGCTGTGAGCAAAAGTGCTTTGCTTCCAAGCCTTCACTCTGTTACCTTCCTCCCTGCGAGTGTGTTGTGTGTGTATTATAGCAAGGAATTCATGGCCCCAGTTGCTGTGTGTGGTGCCCTCTCACTCTCCTCTGTGATGTAGGTTGGTTGTTGAGAACGCAGTCAGTGTCGTACCTGCCAAGGGTTCCAGATCAGCCGTCTTTCGCAAATCGCTTTTGGATTCTTACATGCACTAAGGACACTGTCGGTGTGGCCACATAGCTGAGTCTGAATGCGATTCCAAAGGGGCACATATTGATACTGTAGACAGGTGGCTCAATGCAATGTGGAAATACCTTCGTTACATCTCTTATTCGCTGTAAGCGTGCATTTGTTGTGGGCTAGGCAAATTCCACATATGGCCACCGTGGAATGCTCGCTCAGGCTGTTGACGATGCACACGATTTTCAAGCGACAAGTTTGGGTCTGCTACAGTTTGTCATGTTCTACGTTTTCTGGCGGGCAGTAAGTCTTCACTTGTCACATGGAAGTCCATGCTGCAGTTTTGTGTTTGCATAATGACGTGACAGTGCTCAGGCTGCTTATTTAGTTATTTTTATGTATTTATTGATACCCCTGAGGCCAAAGGCATTACAGAGGGGAGTGTTAAAATGGCATTAGCAACAGGAGAAATATAATACAAAATAGAAGCATCATGTTACTGGTTACAAAATTACATCTAACATGGTAAGTGCTTGCTAAAAAAGATGGTGGGGAACACAGGAACACATTTTTGTATTTTTTTTTTGCAAGCCTCAGTATACAGCTAAACTGTTCTGGAAGCACAAGTTGTCCTGGATGCCAGCTGCTGATCTGGGAAGGTGGTTCCGATGTGCTGTTCTACGGGGAATGAATGAAAGAGTGCTAGTAAAATTTTGTCTGAAATGAACTTATGCCCACTTATTGAGGAAGATGTGGTCTGTGGTAGTAAGCACGGAGGAGGCCACTAGTGTGAGCAGCTGCTTTCACACACTGAAAACCACAGCAAGTTATTTAGTAGGCATGATTACATAAACTTTTGCTTTTGGCGACAATTTTATTTCCTTATATCCATTTATAGGTCAATTTTACATCGTTATAACGAGGTTTTCAACACATGTATCTCTATGGGACTTTCAAGGGGAATTTAGTTTATTTAGCTATAGCCATTATTTCATTATGCAGTCATATTTTATGCAGTCGAGCTCGTTTGCAATTTTCCCGATGGTCATGCCTATTGAGTTTGAATATGAAGTTTGTAGTTAAGTGGACTTGCAATATTATCGATAAAAGTGAAGAGTCAGTTATGAACAGCATTTGTCTCTTTAGAAAGCCTATTTTTGTCTACTTTTCTAGGGTGCACCCTACTACGGTGCTTTTTTAGCCTCTTTAGTGTGGCCATATGTTCAGGCCCTTGCTGCCAAAATGCAGTTTCATGGAGCCCATGTAACTAGCTGCTATTGAAACTGTCATGGCAGCTGGTGGCAGGTCAGTATCCTCAACATTTTTTCTGGGAGTCTTTTCCTTCTAATCGTATTTCGTGCGCAATGGCTTTGTTAGTGAGTGTGTCCGCTGTCTCGGCATCGTTTTCTGCACCCACAAAGTCTTTCCAGGGGATGGTAGATCTGGTGAATTGCTTGTCAATGACGTGTTATGTCAGATTGTGGAGAGATGCGACAGCCTCGCCCATTGCTTCTGGGCCCACAAACCTCGCCTTATGGAATCCATGCAAGAGCACAGTTCAGCGAAACAAAGAGCCTTCGAGTGATGAGAAATTGCTGAACACTGAATGTCGCTGGAGCCAACGTTTCGACATGTGGACTTGCGTTCATCAAGGCAGCCTTTCTGCTGTGGATTTCTTGGCGCCTTACGGAAGCAATTCATAATGTCTTCTGCACTTAGCTCAGTCCATCGAGCCTGAAGCATTTCCACAGTGGTTCCACAGTGGTGAACAAAGACTCAAAATTGGGAACATCGGCATCTGCTCAATAAGGAGTGGAAGGACTTTGGGCAGTTGTGTGACACGAAGGTTTTTGATCGCCGTGCCTGCGAAGGTGCAAATTTAAGAAGCGTGGTAGAGCTTACGCCACTTCCACGTTCGCTCTAACCTAATTGTGCTGCCACAGTTGTTCATTGTATCCGAGACTCGGAGCCGTTGCCTAATGCATATCATGATGGTAGCACCACCATCGTGCATAATAACCTAGGGTTTGGCATTACTGTGGCTATTCTAAACTGGCTCAACTACATCCCTCAGTGAAACGACGTTCAGGTGTCTTTGATTGGACAACAGTGAAAATTTTGCTTTTGCTTTTTGTTGTATTATGTCCACGTTGTTGCTCCATGCTTTGGTGCAACAGCGCGAAACCTGTCGCTTGAATATCGTGCATTTAGCTGCCTCCTAGTGCTGCATTTATCCACGGCAAGTCTCTGGTGCCAAGGCGCCTCGTTCCAAGACTTATCGTGCCTTCTCCCAGCACCATGATGTAACGATGACATTGAAGATCGCGTTTCCTCGAAAGTGTAGTTTCTTACCCGGCTCATTATTTATGGTGACTACAAATACCACATCTTTGCGAGGGTTGGTACAAGTACACAGGAAGGTTCACTGTGATAAGTGTCAATAAAAGTAATCACTTTGTCTAAATTGCGTGTGTTGTGCGTTTTTATTAACCTTCTCTGGAACTTGGCAGGTATGCGCTGTGCTGTTGTATTAGACTGCAAGGACAGTAATTTTTGCAACCCCTTAAAACAAACAGTGCCTTTCCCGACCACTGAGCTCGTCGAGCAGACCCCGCTTTCAATTACAATTTGTATTTGTGGAGCGTCGGTCAACGTACGTGTTGTGACTCAGCTGGGCCTTGCTCTGGTCATGCAGTGTTTCCAGTATGCCCTGTTTTCGCCAACCTTCGCTGTAAATTTTGTCGGGCTGTTCTGCATTAGTGGTAAGAAAAGGAAACTGTGACAGCAGTGGCCATCTTTCTTGGCACCAATCTTTGGTAATGAGCATCTCACTTATGGCACTTTGTGCCTTATGCCATTCAGTATGATTACACCAATGTGTCGACCAGCTTTTTATTGCGATAGGAATTTCAGGGACACTCCGGGTCAAACTTTGGCGTCGGCATTGTTATTGCGGTTCGTACAAAGTGCAATCACAGTGCGCTGTGGAATCCAGGGAAAGCATGTGCCGTCTTGTGTGCACCCAGGCAAGGAAGGCGAGCATTCCTGGCTAGGCCTGGAGCAGTCGGGCCGTTGCTCTGATTAGCAAAGATGGAAATGGCGGTTGCAAAGGTTGAGTGAGCCTAGGTTGTTGGTTGCTTCTTGTGACTGTCTCCTCCGACATCCCCGGACCTTTGCACCCCTTGTCATGACAGCTGGCATTATCGCAAAGAAGCGAGAATGTTGCGCTTGCTCACTTCTGTTTGTGTCGTATGCACTCATCGAGTGAGCTGTGTTCGTGTCTGCCTGTGCGCTGCAGACATCATGTTCGTTGAATTAGTTCATGAATGGTTACCATCGCACATATTGCTGACAAAACTGCAAACTTTTGTATAGCTGTTTCATGCAGTGCTTTGCCTTTCAGGTGAAACTGGGCCGTTCTTGCTCATGGAATCGGTAGCCGTGTGCCAAAATGTAGTTGCGCGGGCAGTGGTGAGAAAATAAGCAAAAAAAAGATAGCGAGAGAAGTGGGAACTGTGCTTCCCTTTTTACTCTCAGCAGCAACTTTATCATCGTGCACAAATGTCTGTATGCAGCGCCCCTGAAAATGAGTGTGGCAGTTGGGCATTGTTTAGAGTCGGTCACCTCGCGGTAAATTGCAGCGGTTGAGTCTATGCAGCTTTCTCTGCTGTTTAATTGTTTTTAACGAACGATTTCCGAGTGACGAGCATATTTTCATGCGAAGTAATACCGTGATGCCACTGCTCCGCAATGATCAATTTTACTGCTCTGCCCTTCGTGCAGTAGTCACTCTCGTAGTGATGGCAGATGTCATGGATGTCTTGTGGCATAATAGTGACAGCTCTAAAGTTCAACAGACAGCAGTTAACTACATGCAGGATTTCTCGGTACAGCGCTTTTGCTGTGCTACGGAAGGATATAAATCTTGTAGCCATTCCTTTACAACTGATGCTTGCTTGTGCAGTCAGTTTGCTGTCCACAGTTGGAATGCGCTATTAGGTGTTTAGGATTTATGCTTCATTCATCTGTTTTACTGGGCATATTCTGATATTGCAGTACTTTCGCTGGTACCTTGATGTGTCACTATCAACCGGTTTCATTCTTTGCCAGGCCACCTTGTTCAGTGTCATCTTTGGGGAGGACGTGTCTGTGGGAATGCCAGGGCAGAAGGCTTGAATAAAATATTTTTAATGCGGTATATTTTAGCCACAAAGCTGGTGCAAACCAAACGTAATCCTCTAGTTTGCTTGCAGAGCCCTTTTGTTGTGCAGCATCAGACAAGTTCTTGAAGTCTTTGCCTTGTTTTCAAGCTGTTCAGCATAATGATGTCTTGTAACGACCTTGCTAGTCTTCGCAGCTACTGCTACAAATTGTGTGTGAAGATTTACTTCTGTATACCTTAAGCAGTTGTTTTTGGTTAGGATTGGAAACTGAGCGAGTTGGCAAGTGTTTACGTGTACGCTGCACTTCAGGAAAAATGACTTCTTCGCTGCCTTTTGTTTTCTTGCAAAGCGCTGCACACATAGTTTCGATTTTTAGCATTATGTTTATGGCTCAACATGCGCACGCCAAACTATCTCTTTTACGTTAACTGCCAGTTGTATATGAAAACAGTCGAGTGCAAATGTGCCTAATGTTGATGGGCCGTATGCGATGACCACTGTAGGAGCAGGCAGGTTATGGCAGTCCAAGACGTGCAGGCTGGCTGTAGAGGTTGGCATATGCTCTGCCACAGCTGCTAGCCTTTGGAAGGCTTTGTACGGTTGCACTATGTCGACATTGCATGAAGTGTCGTGGCTGTAATCAGCACTCCACACTTGAGCAGTGTATTGTCATTCCTCACTTTGTATATTTTTCTTCTTTTGTCGTCGTATAACGTTGGTTTGAGACGAGAGAAATGGTCGGCCTATGAGTTTTTCCTTGCTTAACACACCACTCCACTGTGTAGCACTCATCGTCCTTCCTTTTTGGTCAGTCCAGCTGTCTGCACAGGTCACTTGTCCTTGCAATTATATAACTATGTTTATGGGCATGGCTGTGTATTTTCTAAGATACCACTGTCTGTTCAACTCTGTGGAAAAAAAGAAAAAAAAAAGAAAGAAGCGGGTAATATCAAATTATGAACTTGCTGTTGGCACAGTTTAGTGTGGCCTGCACACAAGGCTTCTCTCGCTCATCACATCTGCAATTTTTTCCACTCTTGGCTGAAAACACTATATAACAGCCCTGGTCGCTGGAGATGTTATCTGCCAATTTTACTGCAGTGTTCGATGTTCACCTTCGTTGTCAGATGTCGGCTGTCCAAACCGAATGTTGCGCCAAGCATTTAAAGATAACTGAGGGCTTTATGCAAACAGTAAAGGACATTGCTCGCACTAGTAGTTGTGCACAGATTTAATTAGTGGACTTACAAAATCAAGAATGGGCGTGAGGGAAAAACATGCAGTCAAACGTGCATTTAGTAGATTGGGTGTGCTTAGAGCCAAGGCTTCTAATTTTATTGCCAAGATGCTCACCAAAAGCTGCATTGGGAGAATGGCCAATCTTCCAAATGTCTTGAGACCACTGAAGTCCTTGGCATGGTGGCATGTCAAAAATGTTGCAGTCTTCTTTTTTCTTTTGCCGGGGAAGAAATTTATCTCGGAAGACATAGACTGCTTAAAACAATTAATAACGGTTACTACGGCATTACGTGCTAAAACCACCATATGATTATGGCACGCATCGTAGTGGATTAATTTTTGACCACCTGGGGTCTTTAATGTGCACCTGAGTATCAAGCACACAGATCTCTCTGCAATTTGCCCCCATTGAAATGTGGCTGCCGTGGCCAGCAACCGAACCCACATTGTCTAGCTTATGGACATCTTAGCTGCCGTGGCGGGTTTTAACCTTAAGTAAGGGACTCCTTGGCCCGGCACCGTGCAAGCCAAACATACCCGTAAAGCATTTGTAAATTGCAATAAAAATTTGTCGTTTTAATGCATTTAGCTTTATTTATAATGAAGCTACAATTTCTTGGAATAGTCTTAACATTTTTGTGGGCTGATTCAGAATATGATGTAAACTACCTGCAGTAAAAGTTGCGTGATGCATGGTCGTTGAATATTGAATGTCGCCCGAGCCATCGTTCCGACAAGAGGACTTGTCTTCACCAGATCAGCGACTCTCCACCGTTGAGGTTGAGGGACAGTTAGTGAGGCATACATGAAAATGATGCTAAGGAAGACTGGCCCAATGAACACAAATCCTCTTGTTGGCCCCTTCGACATTCTCTGTTCAACAATCGCGCATCCCTTCAGGCCTCCATCTTGCTCTGAACTGCTCCGAGGTGTAGTCGTAAGATGGGCATTCCTGCATATTTCCGCTGTGCTTTGAGATGACTGCATTGTGTGCAACTAGAGGTGGTTGTGGAGGCTGCACGGTGTTCTGGAACTGGTCCTTGAAGAAACGGTGCTCGTAATACTGGTTGGCTCCCATGTGAAGGTCGGCCTTGATCATGGTGCCACACAGCGCAAAATGTGGTACCACAAATATCAATCTCCCAAAGTATGTTTATCGCACTATTTCATAGCAGTAGGTTAAGACATAAAATTAAGAGGTCAAGATTTTTTCAGCAGCTTTAGCATTGACGATTTCTCACTAATGTTAGCTAATTTGATTAATTTGGTAATCACTTGTGCACAGTGAAAAATTAAGCGAGCGATGTACGTCGTACAAGCGCAGTTGGCATTAAAGCACTCTGTTATTGTTTTTAAAAGTTTTTAGTGATATTCAGCTTGCAAAGCCAGTGTGACGGCAAGCAGTGCCCTCATTTGGCTCTCTTTTAGAGAGCACTTGCAGTGGTTGTAAACGTAGGGGCAGTGCCAGTGGTTATGCAATTTGTACAGCACAGGTCACCAAATGCTCTGTCCATGAAGCTAGCACAGCAAGGCGGGTCATGGCATACCAACACTGAACTCAAGTTTTCGATCCCAGGCTGCATATAGAAATGGGTAGGTACCCCAAGACACTCGAAATAAACCCCAGTGTGCCTCATGGTGTGGTTGTGGCATGTAAAATGCTAGAATTTTAATTCAGATAAATTCAGCAAACATTTATGTGACATAGATTGGTTTCAGGTGTGCTTGTGGTGCCGTACAAAACTTCTGTCTTGCCGTAATGGGTCAGTTCGTACTGTCTTCACTCAATCTAGGTTGGCCATTTTCATCTGTCCCCGTTGCTTATCGTTGACCAGATTGTCTCGCTAGTCTTTCTATGGTTCTGTATTCTATATGGTGTTTAACAATGTGTCATTTTTCGGTATCCTGATCAGGTTTTTATTGTGCTCCGCACAGTGCCTGTTGGATATTTTTATTGTCAATCACTGCCAGCAGATACATGGACGTGGTGATTGCTGTGCTTGTTTTCTGTCATCACCAACCTGGTATTTTTTGATCCCTCGTCGTATTTTAATGACACTAGGTGTTCTGTGTCATTGCCAGAGTCACAAATGGGCAATCGTATTCTGTAATCTCATTGCCGCCGGACGCATGATCTCAGAAGCACTGAGTCTTGCTAGAACCGAATAACTTTTTGCCTTGATTAGGCATGGTCACATGGTCATGTACAGCCATGGTACCGCAGCATTAATTTCTGACGACCTTTCTTGTGTTGTAAAGCTTGATATCCCACGTCGTAGCCGAATTTAAAATGACTTTTTGGCTTTTTCCAAGTTGTGTGTTTTCTTTGCTGCAAGTATCTACCACTTGTGACATGCATTTCTTTGTGACTAAATTATGCTTTTGCTTTTTCGAGCCTGTGTAGCTGAGCATTTGCCGATCGTTTTCATGTCGAAAACCGATTGCCATGCTAGGTGATGTATGTGTGCATGTTTTGTACAGAAGACTTAGCCACAGCTTTGTCTAAGGCATAGGGGAGGTGAAACTTATTTCGTTCAGCTGTGACATGTTTCAGCTCCCTTGATAGGGAAAGTTCCAAAAAGGATTCACGAGCCAAACAGATATTTGTGGTGTGCCTGCAGTGAGTGCTATTCCTAGCCTGGAAATGCATTCCTTGTCTGTTCTCAAACGTGACCTTCTTGAGGTGACTTACAGTTTTTGGTTTCCGGGTAAGTCGCCGGCATGTTGCGGCCGTCTTACACTGCATGCAAGCTGCTGTTGCGAAGAGCATTGATCCGTGCACCTTTACTGTGCCTGGAAGGTCTGTATGTTTACGGCACTTTCTCACAATGGTGTATCATCGCTTCTGCTCAGTTGAAGTTGTTGTGTATAAAAAAAAGTGATGTTATTGTACACAGGGCACCATCATGTATGTATGAACAATTGTAATTCACAATGAAATGAAATGGTTGTTCTTGTACAACTTTGTCAATGTGCATTCGTTTATAAATTATTGCTTGATGCATGCATGGCCATAATGGGACACTAAAGTGAAATGATAAATTAGCTTAGACTGATAAACTATACTGTCAGAATTGTAGTTGTTAATTAGTTGTTAATTTGACCACGATAGGTTTATTAACAGATAGAAAACCATTGTCAGAATTATGACTGAAATTTCTCACCGAATAGCGACATCACAAATTTCAAAGTGCTTTTATTGCGATAGCAATTATGGACACTCAGCGGGGTCTTGCCGCCGCCGTCATGTTCCGCATAAAGTCCGAATCGATAGCATCACCCCGCATCGTATGTGCTATGCGTTAGTAGAAGCGCGCGAGCGCTGGGGATGAACGCGGCTGAAGCCGAGATGAAACGAGCCGCCCATCTCCGTCGCACGAAGAGCGCATGCGATAACTTCCCCGGCGTGCGAGCCCTGTCGTCGATGGCTTCTCAAGCAGAGACATCGCGCTGTCTGTCTTTCGGCGGGCGAAGGAGAATGAAGGGGCGCCGGTGGTGAAAGTGAAGGGGGGGGGGGAGGTCACCGTTAGCCATTACGCACGATTAAGGTGTTCCGCAACGATGGTTGCATAAATTCTTCAGAGCGGCCCTTCTCGTTCAATGGGCATACCTTCATATAGAATGACGTTAAGACACGATGGACTTCTTTAAAGGAATACTTACACGAAATTTAAATATTTTCTGACTGTTGCTCCAAATAAAAGCACTGGTGTCGAGAACCCTAAAAAGAGTATTGCGGTGCCTGGGATTGCATTAATAGCGCTACATTAAAAAAAAACAAAAAAACTTTCGGTTTCGATATCGAGGAGGCGGCTTCTTAGTGACGTGTCATGGCAGCGTAACGTCACGGGGAGACTAACTCGCAATGTACTAACGGCAGATACGTCTTCTCTCATGGTGCACGGCCCCGACAGTGATTTCTGTGTTTTGGGCTGCATGCAGGACCCAGAGTTCGCAAACTTAGTGGAACTGTGTTGACTCGTTGCGATAATGTCCATTGCGGTGGGGCTGGCTTGCTGATGCTCAGCGACGAAAACTTTAAAATCTAAGTCAAATAATTTATACGTTTTGTCCGACTCAGGTGTGTGGAGAGCGTTAAAGGGACCGACAACTGATATTTTTCTCGACCCATTTTTTTACGATATGCGACTGAAAGCTCACCCTTCGCAGTGTTTGTAGCTGCAGTAGTTAATCCCAAAAGCACGTAGTTATTTTACAGGCAGTATTTTTCGATCTTAAAGGCTCTAAACACAGACGCACCCTTCCTCCAGCAACGCTGAGAACTGATAGCCATGCCGAAAGCCCTTCTCGCGATTTGTGAAAGCTATCGTTGTTCTGATTTCGCAGGAGTTCCTGTAACTATGCTTAACCACCTTTATTTATATCTTTTCAACTACTTTTGAAAATAAGCTGTTACAGTGATTTGCACCGCGTTGTGTGCGCATGCGTCCAAGGTTGCCAGCCAAGTCATCGTAAACGTCACTACGCATATGCGCGGCCGCGCCGAGTACCAGCGCGCGTCATTTCTGAGACGAGGTGTAGGTAGCAAAACTATGTCGCTCCAAAATCTTAGCGACCTGGAAGCTGCGTTCACGGTTGCATGAGCACGCTGAAAAGTTGCTCAAGACATGCTGACGATCATGGGATCATTACGTCACGCGAAGGCAGCGCCACTTTAATGCATACTGCTAACGCAGGCCTATATGTACATTATTATGGAGTAATACCTTTTAATATAAAGAAACGAACAATATTTCAATACTAACAAAAAAATCGACCGCGTACAGCAATCAACGGTCACGTGGCCTCTTCATCGGATCATTCATGTTTTTGTCGCCAGAGCCGCAACAGGTCATTTTTCGCGACTTTCAATTAAGAAATAAAAATATAAATCCATCTCTCACGAAAAAAAAAAAACAGGGTTGGTTTAAGTCAATGCGACGGACAATCTTTACATCAGTGGAGTCAACTCATTTCATATTCTGGGCAGTTGTCGGTCCCTTCAACACTGCACACCAAGGAAACGAAAAACGTCCCTTTTACGATGTGTCAAAATCGTGTCAGTACTCCTTTAAGCATTTCAGAAAACTTGGCATATGTAGAAAACAAAATACTGTACTTCATGTGCCAACTGATGCAAGGGGCTCTTTTCTCAATAACATCAACACAAATTCGGTCACTTCAGGTTCTTTAATATTCATCAAATTAATTACTACAGAATAGCATATCTGATTATTGCACTAGTTTTTCGCAGTAATTAATTTTTACTGTGGTTGTATATATGTTACGTTAATATACCAAGCATTAAATGCGAAGCATTTCTCAGCGAAACAAATGCACTTTGACCGTTTCTATCTCTATCTATCTATCCCATGAAACACAAAAGCTATTTCACCTAAAGAACGTCGTGAACGGCTAGCTTAGAGGGCTAATAGATGTCTTGGTCAAGACATTCTGTAGCCGTAGACGGCTATTCGACCGTCATGTAGCCCTGCTCATGTCACGCTAAAAGTTGTCTAAAACACGACTTTACAAGATCAAGCTTAACTTTTTTTTGACGTTTTCAGAATTTTGTTGTAATGGTTTAGAAATATAAAACAAACAAGCTATTACAACTGTCTTTGCAGCATGTTTGGTCGGCAGCCTGACGAGTACCATATAGTAATTTAGATAACAAAGGGTCTGACAAGAGCTCGCGCGGGAGCTATTTCCTGTTTTTCTCTTATTTTTCCTATGTCAGTCGCCGTGCAGGTCGCCAAACAGTCAAGCAAAATTACTAACATGCCTGTTCATCCACCCATGTCCTCAGTGTGGCATTTAGAAATTTTCGACGTTGAGTACTCGCGTCTGTTGTCTCACTCACTCGCTCACTCGCTCGCTCACTCACTCACTCACTCACTCACTCACTCACTCACTCACTCACTCACTCACTCACTCACTCACTCACTCACTCACTCACTCACTCACTCACTCACTCACTCACTCACTCACTCACTCACTCACTCACTCACACTATACACTGTCATGGGCCAGGAAACTAAATGGCTGCTTCAGCCACGGAACAAGAATTCTTGAGGAGGCGAAACTGCGCTCGCTCGGGCGACCTAATAAAGTCACGGAATCGGGCACAGCGCTCACGCGCCCTCTGTCGTGAGAGTCTGCTAGCGGAGAAGAAAAAAATGCGCGCGTCCCTCTCACCGCGCTCTCCAACGAAGCTCGTCGGTTCAAGGCCATTCGTCGCCGTTCGCGCTTCACGCCAGAATGGATGTTTTTGTGCGTCATCTCCGGCTCCAAATTTTAACTCGACAGCGTTAAAGAGCTCGTTTCGCAGAAATGCCGGTGTCGGCGTCGGTGAGGCTAGCAATTGAGAAGGCGATGCGCACGGGGCTCGATTACGCTATCGCGTTCTACTCTTAAAGGCGAAGCTCAAGCGCGCTCCAAGTGTTTTCGGTAAATTAACGAGAAAAATGGCGTCACATACTGGAAAATTACCAGCGTGATATATTTTGTATAACGCGAGATCTCTAATTTTTGATAACGTGAACTCAATGAGTTAGGTATAATTTATTTCAACGACTGATGGCACTTACCCATCAATTCAGATTTTGGTTGTTTCGGCGGCCGCATTTAGATGGAGGCGAAATGCTAAAGGCCCGTGTGCTTACATTTAGATGCACGTTACAAAACCCCAGGCGGTCGAAATTTCACGTTGTCTTTTTGTGAGAACGGCAGACAAGTAGCTGGGACAGCGCGCGGAAAGGTTGAAGGCACGGCGTCTCCTAACAACACTGGCCGTTTCGGTTTGTCAAGGAGAACATCGCCACCAAGTTTGCCGTAATAGCGTCGCCTGTCTGTGTCACTGTCCGAGAAGTGCTTCTCGCAAACGTAGTCACGAGGCGTCAGCTGTCGGTCTTTTCTTGGTATAACGCGAGCCCACGCTTCCAGCCTCACTGGGTCACTAGGAACTTTGAGGGTAATTACCTTCTCCTTACAGGACGCGTACCCACTGCTGCAGTTCGGCACGACACATTTCCGCCCCATCCCCAAGAAGCACTGTTCGAAATCTGCAAAGCACTTTCCTTTGTCACGGCGTGAAAAGCGCGCGCAAACATCGAGGAGTCGGCGCCGCCGGCGCAACGAGCGGAAGCCACTGAGAACGCTAAAGAGAAAGAAACCAGCAAATCGCGAAGGGAACTTTCCCTCCCAAGGCCACCTACGCATGCGCGCGCACAACATGCGAGCGAGGGGAGGGGCGCGTGCATGCGGCTGAAGACATCGTCTGCTCAGGGGCCACTACGAGCAGTTCGTTTCAAGCGCTGTGTGGCAGTATCGATTAGTAATTTAGAAGAACTTGTTGGTGGGCGAGTTGGTGCATCTTAATACAAAAGGGATAACTGCGCTACCTGACACACACGTAACAACCATGGACACACACAGGCGCAGACTTGCAACTGAATTTTATTACACACATTCCTCCTATAAGTACACTTCAGCATGCGCTTTTCCGAAAGGTGTCATCACAAAAATCCTGTCAACCATAAGACGTCATCTTAACAGCGCTCATCGATGAATCTCATTTCTGTGCTATGTAAGAACACCGATGACTCACTGACGCATTCATTTCCCTTCTTCCTAATGTGGTATGCTTCGCAAATTTCCCTTGCTCTATTATCTCGGCAGCGGCTCAATGCGCCTGTGTGTGTCTATGGTTGTTACATGTGTGTCAGGTAGCGCAGTTACTCCTTTTGTATCGATTAGTAACTTCAGCTTAAATACCTGTCATATCTACCGATTGATGTTACAGACGAAAATCTTAGAAATTTTGCAATGTACGAGGCGCTATCACGATTTTTATGCGTCGCGTCCATAGCAGAGCATGTAAAAGATGGCAACAGGCCGAAAGCGTCATCTGTCGTGCTTCGGCATAAACCGCATTCCGCCGTGACGCTATCGCGCCGCCCTCGTGCGCTGCCGCGGTCTAGAGATTCTCCTCCTCAAATACTTCTTTCTCCGTGGCTTCAGCACACCACATATGTCCAACACATCGGTTTATTATTGAACAAATAAATCTGAACATGCAGAGGATTAACACGTACTTCATAAATGACGTTTAGTGTATGGCGCACAAATAATAATGCTTATCAGCAGCAATATTAATTATCCCATATCTTCTAAAAGCGGTTTTATTAATTAATAAAGCAGTGGCACAAAATACGACAGTAGGTGACCGCACAAGGTGCAGCTGATTGCTGCGGCAGCAACAAAAATAGGGTTCTGCATGAGTGCACTCCAGGTCTCGTCAAAGAAACAGCGCTGGCTTCCGCACTAGCTGGCGCGGTATCAGGCCCAATGTCTTGTACAAACAGCAGTGAAGAAAAGCTGCATACAAAAGAAGCAAGATAGGTATTATTTACAAAAAATAACAGAACGTCAAGTCATCCTAAAGGCAGATTTCTAATAGGGGATATTCATAATGCCTGGTGCTCTGGCAGCACTGGGCGCGTCCGCCATATATATATATATTTTTTTGGGGGGTGGGGGGGGCGCCGTCGCGGAATCGTCTGCTAGCGGCTCCGTAAGGAAAGGCCACGGGGAAGTTGAACAGCAGTCGTTGGCGGAGCTCTTGGGCCAAGAAAATGCGGCCGTTTTCTTCGACACCCAGAGCCGAATGGTCCGAGGACCTCACTGTGCTGCCACAAATCGACGAGAACACAATATCGAATTTCTGCGCGCTTAAAAACTCATCCGGACGGCGGCTGCAAGAGGCGCACCGCTTCGCTGCAGTGGCGTGCGCTTCTGATCTGAAGTAGGCGTTCAAGAAAAGTGTTCGTTGCAGAGGGGGGCGTGACTTTCAAACTTCTAACCGTTCAGTCACGAATTTTGATGCACTGGCTGCAAATGCGTCAAATTTGCATGGCATGATTCCTAGGCACCCAGAGTTACATTCCAAGAAATAAAATGAAGGAATGTGTTTTTTGTGTAAGTTTCAGTAATTAATGGTAATTAGCGTGTAATTAAGTATCTAATTATTCTGCAATCAGATCAGCTTCAATCCTTGCATAAAAAGCATAAAAAAATAGGCCCAAAATGCATGCAGTTTGTCTTTTGGTTGTATTCGTTTCGAGCGAAGAAAAAAATACTCTTGACGCTGGTCCTGGAATGCGGCACGCCGAACAATCGTCCAAGTACATGGTCGTGTCTCCAGCAGAGTGATTCTCCGCAGCAATAAGCAGCATAATGAAGTAAGAAATTCGGCAGATCCCACGCGTTATGGGAATCGGTTTCATGCGAAGCAGTCAGCGAGTACTCTATGCTGTACTTTATGGCTTTGAGCCAAGCATTACGAGGCGAATCGACGTGTTCTTGTAAGTGTAGCTATGTGCACATCGTCGGCTTACCAGGTACATCGAGAACACTGGCGTTTAAAGGGTAACTATGGTGCGACGTAACGTCCGCGCTCACGTTAGAGTGCATACGTCAGTATTATCGAAACTAAGTGCACCTTATGGTGCAATAATGCAATATCACACCTAACTTTTATTAATGTATTCCACCGGGGTCGAGCAATGCTACAATCTAGCTTGCTGAATCATAGGAATACAAATGTGCTGTTTATAGACTGCTATAAAAGAGCAGAGCCAACACTGGAACCACAAACGTTAATCTGATATGACGCTTGTATCGTAGGAGTACATGCGTAGCGTTTATTGCTTTTTTTGTAAAATTAGATAGCCAGCGCCACAACCACAATTGACGTTGCACCGACATTACGCCTGCATAGGCTGTTTTTCCAAACCAGTTTATAGACCTGGCTTGGCTCTATGGTAGAATACCTGATTGCCATGCAGAATGTTTGGGTTCAATTCCTGCTGGAATCCTAATTCTTATTCTTTCCATTCGTCGGGTCAACGCTGCCGATGTCGGTTCTTCTGAACGCTGTCTCATTTAAATGACCAATGTCTGTTCTAGCCGTTCTTGGGTCGATATAAACCTGTCCCTAGCAAAAATTCCCAATAAAAAACCAATAGCCTATTGGGTTATTGACACCCATTGGTCTATTGGTTCTATAGGTCTATTGGAACTGTATTTGGCTATTGGTCTATTGGTTCTATATCAGCCTAATGGACCTATATTGGTGTATTGGTTCTCTATTAGCCAATTGGAATTATATTGGCCTATTGGTTCTGTATTTGTCTGCTGGCATTGTATTAGTTTTGTATTTGCCCACTTCTCAGCCCCATTAGAATTAGTCTTGCGCAAGTGTTTTATGGGTGTCTTTCGTCATGCAGAAGGCCCACACTGTGGCAGCGCCCCTGCAATGATAATCACAGTGGATGAATGAGGCATATGTTCAAATATATTCTCATAATCAAAACTACAAGTGCTTCTTATGGCCCTTGATGATGTTGGCGACCTTGCGGGCGACTATTTTGCCAAGGCAACTATGTCTTGTGTCAATTTCTTCTGGACTGCCTCATCCGCACTCGAGGAAGTGCCTGAAAGATTCTGTAAATAAACAGAGCCATGAAATCAGAAAACAGTAACACATGTTTAATTAAAGTTTACCTTCGAAGCAATGTATAGAAAGTAGGCGGCACAGTGAGAAATTATCTAGACCTTAATTCACTGCACATGGTCACAATGTTGCAGGAGCTGAACCATAGCAAAAAACTGAGTGAAATATACACACCCAACTGTGGCTTATTGCGTGGAAGAAAACAGTATATCGGCAAAATTTTGCGGCAAAAAAAGGAAGGAAAAGAAAGGGGCAAATTTTTTTTTTAAAATTAAGCAGCACCTTATCCCGTTTACACGCTTGCGTCCTGTGTTTTTTGAGCTGTACCCAAGAATGAACTGCAAACTCGTCCTTAAATTACAGCAAACTCAATAATCACTTACTGTCTGTGACGTGCTCTTTTTCACGATGTTGGTGCGACTATCATACCTAGAGCATGCCACTAAATCTCAACTTAAAGATGGCATGAAATAAATTAAGCTAGGGTAGATTCACGATGAGGCAACGGTAATATGTAAGACAGTAGTAAAGGCAGCTAGATTCCATATCGTTGCAAGCCCAACACAGCAGTCAGGCTGCAATGAGTTGGATATAACACACGTGCTGCATGCTCTGTGTTTGCAATTAAGCCAACAACATTAATAAACCCACTCCTGCGATAGCCCTAATTGGGCTGCAGTATGTAAAAATAAAAAAAAATATGAAATAAAAAATCGCACCAGTGCAGCACATATGCTATGCACATTTTGTATAATGAATTATCATGTGGCCTTCTGTGGTTCTTGTGACATTATGTCGAACAAGTATGATAAGCCGATTGGCGCGCACTAAAACACACAAACAGCATCGACTAGAGCGTTTTACTATGAGGCGATAAACGCGTTTTCGGCTTAACACGCACGTTGTAAATACTTACAAAGGGCTTGCGAGACTCCAACTACACTCACGAGCAGGGCGCCTGTCCTTTACCTCTAATCTATGCTACGTTTTTTTGTGCATACTGACAAACACAAAAACAAACTGCAATAATATATGCGCTCAATCATTCAACTTCTGAGAGCGTGTGGACTTGCAATCGAGGCGTCGCTGGTCTCGCTGTCATCAAATACCGGAGACAAAGGACGAGGGACTTGTTTTCCCGACCTTTCAGCTTCGTCCCAAGTTTGAATACAAAAAAAAGTGATATCAAATAAATACTAAATAGGAGTAACTACCATGCCCACTCAACTCACCAAACAATCGGAGCACATGTGCCTTGTTGCTCGTCTTGCCATTATTCTTGGTGCCACTTTGTAGAGTCGAAATCGGTCGAAATCCAAGACATTTATGGTTCAGAACGTCTCCATCTGGTGCACGCTGAACACAGTCTTCACGTTATCGTCGCGGAAGCACACTAAAGCAAACATCGTGCAAGCAGGCTTACGCGAAGCATCGAGATCACACAAAGCGCGCGCTATGGCGACAGACACAACGTTTTGGCTTAGCTTGGCCGCAGGCTGGGCTTGTCTTCATATCGGCCGAGCGCGGATGGCCGTGCGCGCCAAATGCACGGTCGGTCGCGTTTGCAGATCCACAATTCTTTCTCCTGTATCTTTACAGCACTGCTTATATTGCTTAGCATAAATAGTTATAAACTTTACATATTATCCAAAGCTTATCTTAATTAACCAAGGAACGTGTAAAAAAAAATGTTCACACATGCAGCGTCGCCACGCCGCGCACCGTCTCACCTTTTTTTTTTTGTTGTTGTTTGTCACCTGGCTGGTTCTATGCCGGTTGTGATCTCATGGCGGTTTCTTTATTATTATTCTGTGGTGTCTGTGTTGTCGATTCCTTCGCAAGTTCTTCTTTAGCGTGTTTTACTATAGTGCCCGTTTACCGCACGGCATGTACGGAGACACCGTACCGCCGTGGTCGACACGCAGCCTTTTTATATAACTTTTAGTCGCGTGAGTTGCTAACTGCACACGGTGTCTCACGGTGTACGATTAAGCTCAATCGGGATCAGACTTATCAAAAGTGAATTAATCCCGTCTGCAGCTTGCGTATAATATAGCCAATCATGATCAAGAAATCTGATCGGGATCGGGTCCGACGCGCTCAATCAGTCATAAGATGTTATAAACAGCTACCAATAGGCGGTAGCTGTTTGAACAATAAACTCCTGTTGGCCTTATACATCTTCTGTTAGTACATTAAGAAACCAATAGTACTTATTTGACCAATACAACTCCTATTGGCCCAATAAGTCACCGATAGGCAGCACCGATTTGACCAATACAACTCCTATTGGTCCAATAAGACACCAAAAGGCAGCCCCTATTTGACCAATACAATTTCTATTGGTCTAATAAGACACCAATAGGTGGTGGCTATTGGTGTCTATTGGTACCCATAGAAGTCTTATACAACCAATACAGCTCCAATAGATGTCCTATAGAACCATTAGCAATTTCCTATTGGACCAATAGGAAATCCTATTGGTATTTTTGGCCGTACCCAGGAATTTTTTTCGGGGGGGGGGGGGGGTTTGCGTGTAGAACGGCTGCCATTTTTTAAGATTTATACTGGCTTATTTTCGTGAATAAAACTAGTACATCGCTTACTTGTAATAATTCGATGGCACTTTTCAATTATTTGTACCCAAATAAAGAAATTGGTATGTCAACCTCAAATTCTGGTTAAAGCAAGAAATAAGTTTGGACAATAGCACCACCAAAGCCGGGGACACCGCGACCAACGGCTCCTGATGAAGTAACACAATGTAACCGCGGTACAAAAACGGTATGTATGTGTTACAAGCTGCCACTCTAGCGTCGCCAGCGCGAAGTCTGCGACGGGAATGGCAGCAGGTTAGGTCGTTCCGTACGTAAGCAGAGACAGTGAAGAGATCAGAGACGTGTGAGGGGAGGCGAACCAGAATGTGTAGGTGCCATGCCACTCACCTTCCTTGGGCATTGCCCAGTGGTAAAGGCGTCACTTTGCCCAGCGTTGACTGTAGAACAAAGGTCACTTGGAGTTGCACTGCGGCCACCATCATTTCCCGGCGGCGCATGGGTGTCCTGCTTGTGTTCGTTCTCAGGTGATTCATATAAACCGGTGCATTCTCCTGAGTCGCTACAGAAGTTCGGACGCGCTTGGCTTTCCACTAGTGCTGAGGAGGGCGAATTTTCCTTCGAAGGAGGCGGTTCTTCTCCGTCTGCTTCATCGGTTCGAACTTTCTTGAAGTAAGACGCAAGACTCCTTTGCTTCGTTGTTGCAGAGTGTCTTTTCATTTTGCTGCCGCAATCCTGTGCACGCACACAGAAGTGGCCAGTGGCTCCAAAAAGACGTTTGCGACTACTTCGACTGCCTGGCGTGAACGGCGGGTGATGTTTTCTTCCTCTCTTATCCACTTTACAGTGGCTGGAATGTAGAAGTGTGATGAACGCGCCGGCTCCCGCGTGGCGCATGTGTTTTCTGAACGCCGCTACAGCTGGTGTGCATGCAGGCCCATTATTGTACTCCAGCTGCAGCAAACTGGATTAACGCTACTTAAAGACCTTTTCACAGAAGACTCCATGGGCACTGCATACTCCCCTTAATATACGTGAACCCCCAAGAATGCACTGCCGAGACATTTGCACTCCCGTGGTACAGTCCAGAAAGGAGGTGTTGCTCCGTTCCTGTGAAAAAGTCACCTTTTCACAGACGGCTCCCTGGGCGCCTGCATAATTCTCTCTGGGCTGCGCTAATTAAATAGCCGTGACCCCCAAAAAATACACTTTGTAGGCTGTGACGTCAGCCTCTGTACTCCCGCGCGCAGCCCAGCTTGGCGGCGTTTTTTCTCTCCTGTGAAAGTTGACCGCTGGTGCCGGATTGTGTGCCGGCTGTATCCTCGCTTTGTGCGCTTTTTAGGGAGGCGCATATACCTTCTGTGTACAGAAGAGGTAGATTTCCTTGCGTGTGGTTAAGGTTGTTCGAAGTTGCTCGGATATGCCAGTCTTTCAGTAGATGTCATCTTCGATGATTCGTTTCGGTGGCGAGGACTACAGTTTGAGAAAAGTTTACCCTGCAGCCTGCGTCCTCGGAATGCGCCGCTTAGGGGTTTCGTTCCCTGGCAAATTTGCGCACGTCGTGTTGGTGTTGCCGTTGCTGTCGAACTGTTTACCTTCACAGAAGGAGACGCGCTTTTCGTAGGAACCCAAAGCCGACACGTGCGGTCCGCACAGACGGATAACTTCTCCAGCGGCAATGCACAAGGAAAGCATCTGGAATCAATAAAGGAGCTGCTACGGGGTGAAAGACGAAGGAACGCGAGGGCGAAGTGCAAAGCTGTACAAATAGGGCAGGTGCGGGGGAGGGAGCGCTGAGGTGTTCTGGTAAAAGGGTAGGTTTGAAGAAAGGAAGAAGAGGGAAGCAATGCCAGGAAAGTTGCAGTGTAACTTTGGCAGCTGGTGGTCGCTGTGAAGGCGTGTAAATATTTTAGTATCACCCGAAAAGTTAAAGCATCAAAAAAATTTCGGGGGGGGTCAGAACCCCCTCAACCCCCCCCTAGTTACGGGCCTGCTGTGGCGCATACCCGTACCAGGCCCGTAGCCAGGAATTTTTTTCGAGGGGGGGGGGCGGGAGGCACTTGTAGAAAACCTTGACCTTTTGAGAAAAAAAATATTTTTATTATCTATTTTTGGTAAAAACACATACTACTTCACCAAAATTTCCGGGGGTGGGGGACTAGCCCCCCTCCCCCTGGCTACGGGCCTGCCCGTACACTGCGGCCCGTGGTAAACGGGTATGTGCCACACGTGTCTGGAGGAAAGGGTTTGACGACGTACGCGACAGAATTTTCACGTTATTCATGTCATGACCCGGCAGTCCTATTCGTCAAATCCTCTTACCCTCCCATGTCAATTTTGGTCTACACCAAGTTTAACGAGGCGATCATGAGAGCACCCAGACGTAGGCGGCTAGATAGATAGATAGATAGATAGATAGATAGATAGATAGATAGATAGATAGATAGATAGATAGATAGATAGATAGATAGATAGATAGATAGATAGATAGATAGATAGATAGATAGATAGATAGATAGATAGATAGATAGATAGATAAAATAATTTAATGTAAATTTAGTCTCTTAGGTGCCAACACCGCGATATCATTACGAAGTTCTGTAGCGGGAGACTCCAGATTTATTTTTCAATTTACACAAACACGTCTATCCACCTTGTAATGCTTGGCTCAAAGCGAAAAAGGCCGCATACGCTACTACTCGCTGACTGTATTGCATAAAATCGATTCCCACAATGCTTGGGATCTCCCGAAATTTTTAGTGACATGCTTTACTTTGTTAAAACATGCACCAGACAGGAAAGAGTAGGCTAATGGTGGCACAGGAAGCTTTAATTATGCCGGTGAAATCAATTTAATATGGCCAAAAATAATTCTCGGAAGGTAGAAAGTGCTATTTGCTACCAGTACACCTTGTGCCAAGCTGAGGTTACGAATTTTTCCGCCAAAGGTTGTTTCCTGGACGAGTATTTGAGTTACTCTTCGGTCGCCGAACTGGTAGTAAAACCCTTTTCTGATAAATAAAAAATTGCGTACCATTTTTTCTCGGCACTTTTATAGGCAGGCATGTCGAAGGGTACCCATTTGTAGACAACATAGACGTGCGCACAGGGGGGGCAGGGGGGCGCCCCCCCCCCCAGTCACCTAAGATTGGGGCGGGGCGCAAAATCTGCCCCATACATCGACTTAGTAGGGTGTGGGGGCACTGCGATGAACCTTCGCCCCCCCCCCGCCCCTTCATGGGGAACCCTGAGCACGCCTATGGTAGACAACTAAGAAAATACACTTCTTTTACTTTTTTTGACTGTGTCGGGATTGCTTTGTATTCTCATGCAGTAACAGTTTTGTGTTCTGAAAACCAGTCGCTACGCGGTTTAAGACCTTTTAACTTGTCATAGCTTGCTTCACTTGGTCATCAAGACAACGTTTTCTGCACATACAAATCCGTTTAAGAGCATTTTCCCTCGGAATTTTTTACTTGTCACTGGCCCATGATCCGAATTATAAAAGCCTGAAATGAAAACGAAGCGCTCATAAACAGCCCGCTGTGAAACAGCTGCCAGACATGACGCCCAACACTCCGTTGTCAGTGGAGCGGGACCTAAGCCAAGCTTTTAAAAAATATCCTGGGCCGGCGTCCGGGGGGGGGGGGGGGGGGGGGGCTCTGCCCCCCCCCATGAAGCAGTCCGGGGGGGGGGGGCGAACCCCCCAGCCCCCCCGTACTCTCCGCCTATGGATAGATAGATACCCAATGGGCAATTAACTCTGGGACGTCTATCGGACCGCTTTTCTGGACATCACGTACATCCGGCGGATGCGCGAGAAATCCTGTGGGACGTCCAACGGAAGTCCGCAGGACTATATGGCGTAAAGGAGTTGAACATACCGAGTTAATCCCATCGGGCGTCAAGACCGGATATTCGGACGTGCTTGAACTTATGCAAATTCAGTAAAAATCTTACGCGACGTCCAGAAAACGCCCGTGGAATGACCCAACGTCCAGTATACATCATATGCTGGATATGGTGAGGCTTTTGGTCATTATCACGTCCAGAGCTGGACTTTCTGTGAATTTTGGGCACCTTCAGCATATAATATAATATCCTGAAGGTGCTCAAATCCACAGAAAGTCCAGCTCTGGACACGATAATGACCAAAAGCTATATCCAGCGGGGCACCAATGGGCTCATTGTAAATACAGCTCAAAAATAGAGACGCAGACAAGAAAAGTAAGGACACAAACAAGCGCTTCTTTGTGTCCTTACTTTTCTTCTACCTACCACTTATATCCAATTTCCATGTAGAATTCACATCGGTTTGCTTATACTGAACAAATAAATCTGAACATGCAGAGGATGAACACGTACTTCATAAATGACGTTTAGTGTATGGCGCACACATAATCATACTTATCAGAAGCAATAAATTATCTATGATCTTGTAAAAAGGGCTTTATTAATGAATAAAGCGCAACAGAATGTGGAACAAAATACGACAGAAGGTGACCGCACAAGGTGCAGCTGATTGCCGCGGCAGTAACATAAATTCAAGTTCTGCATGAATGCACTCCAGGTCCCGTCAAAGAAACTACGCTGGCTTCCACACAAGCTGGCGGGGTCTCGGGCCTCGTGTCTTGTACAAACAGCGGTGAAGAAAAGCTGCATACAAGAAGAAACAAGTAAGCTAGGTATAATTTACAACAAATAATAGAGCATGAAGTCATTCTAAAGACAGATTTCGAATTACAGATGTGGCCAAATGCTGTCATGTATTTATTAACGACAATCATAAGTGTACCCACAAAGCGAGGCACCTATTGTAGAATCGTTTCACTATTTGTCAGCGACAGGCCGGCATGGTTGTAAGCAAACAAGCTCTCGCTCGCTCGCTCGCTCGCACGCACACACCCACCCACACACGAGCTGTAACCCGCAGAAGGACAAGATGACCGACCCGGGATAGAGCGAGTAAGTCTGGCTTACGAGTCGCACTGGCGCGAGGCGCGTCCTCCGTATTCGCAATGCCCACGAACTATAGGTGGCGCGCTGTGCGATTCAAGACTAGAGTTACTGTATATGCTACCTATACAGTAACTCTATTCAAGACTATTCAAGACCACAGTATCTGCGGCCACCCACTTCAAAAAGAACAACCACCTATCATCATCATCATCATCATCATCATGGCGCCAGCAGGAGGGTCAACCCGTTTTTTTTTTAGCATAGGAACAGATAGGACGTGCGGACGCACGACCCGTGCCACTTTCACCGGATGAGGTCATGAACTGCACTGAAATGTATATGAGAACAAAATACTTGCCCAAACAATGGAAAGTGCGAAATGCTCGCTACCTCATTATTTTCCGTGGTGTTAGAGGTTATATTTCTCTCCGTTACCGTGCATCAACGATGCTTTACGAAACCCTTTGCACGCTACAGAAAACGTATGAACTGAACGACACTCTAAGTATACGTACCGTGCCTGCCCGTCGGATTTGCCGTAGTAATAGGCCACTAGCGAGTAACGCCATCGTTGCTGCACAAAACCGCATGTTTGGCGTGACGCCGTCTCTGTGGTGTAGGCGGCGTAGGCGGCGTAGGCGCCTCGATTCCAATATCTTGCAGCGTCAACAAAGAGAACTTGCGTTTCGTCGCGCATGATCTTGGCGAGTATGGCCTTGGCTCTCACTTTTCTCCGTCCTTCGTTATGGTCGGTTGGGTGTATGTTTCTGGCAATCGGATCAACCGTTATCGCATTCGTGGCGTTTTTGCAAAGTTGTGGCTTCTCTGGCGGCACGCCAGAGGCATGCCATGAGGGGCTGAATGCCGGCTTCTTACAAGATCTCGTTGCCCGCCCTTGAGAGCGAAAGCCGATTAATTTGGGCGTGCCGCTGTGCCTCAAAGAGTTCGGTAGCTGTATTGTGGAGGCGCAATTGGAGGAGTCGTTCCGTACTAGTGTTTCGGGGGAGGCTCAGGACCCTTTTCAAGCCTGTTCTAATGAGTGTATCGATTTTGTTGAGTTCCGTCTTCCAGCTGAGGAAAGGGGCGGCGTACGTTACGTGGCTGATGAGAAAGACGTTAAATGCTTTCATGAGGTTGTCCTCATTCAGGCCGTCCCTTCTGCTGGAGACCCGTGATACGACCCTGGTGAAGTTGAGGACACTCTTTTCTATGCGTTTGAGTGCCTCAACGTCGCCACCGCTGTTAGCCCCAATGAGCATACCCAGGAGTTAGGACCTTGATTGTGTTACACCTGGGGATACTGCCTCCGTCCATGGTGTGTAGGTGAACGGGGAGTGAGCTGAGGGGCTGTCCCTTCCTGGGGCCGTGTTTGCTCAGAAGGAGCTCTGATTTGCTGGAAGCAGCTTCAGTCCCGTATTTTTAAGGAAAAATTAGGCTTCTGTGGTGTCCAGCGCTTGCTGTAGGTTTTGCTCCAGAGTGCCCAGTGGGCCGCTCGCATACCAAATGGTCCGCGTAATTCGCGTGTCCTACCCCCTGGACTTTCGAGAGTTGGTTGGACAGACCGTGCATTGCGATGTTGAAAAGAAGCGGCCAAAGCACTGACCCTTGCGGGGTGCCGATGTTGCCTAGCTTGTGCTTTCGGCTTCTGATTTCTCCGATGCTTATGGTGGCCGTTCGGTCAGCCGAAAACGATCTTACATAGTTGTACAAATTTACCCCGATATCTAAAGTGGAGATTTCGTTGTGGATGTGTTCGTGCCTGACCGTGTCGAAGGCCTTGGTTAGGTCGAGCGCCAGGATGCCTTTTACGTCCCTGGATTTATTGTCTATGACGGCGCTCCTGATGAGGAGCATGGCGTCTTGCGTTGATAGTGATTTTCGGAAGCCTATGAGATTGTGGCGGAATAGGCTGTTTTCTTGAATGTGCTCTGCAATTGTATTGTGAATGGCATGTTCGGCGACCTTCACGAGGCACGAATTAAGGGAGGTAGGCCTCAAATTCTCTGCATGGAATGATTTTCCGGGTTTGGGGATGAGTATTACATTGGCAGTTCGCCATTCATCCAGTACCCGTCCTTCAGTCCATACATCATTGATTTTGCTCGTAATGATTTGTATGGCTTTGTCATCTAAATTTCTGAGCAGTTTGTTTGTGCGTCCATCTGGACCGGGGGCCGAGCGGCCGTTTAGGTCTTCGCCGACTCATTTTGCTTCTTGCTTGCAGCTTTGCTTGTATCTATCTAGCCGCCTACGCCTGGATGCTCTCGCGACCGCATCCTTAGCTTGGTGTAGACCAAAAGTGGCATGGGAGGGTAAGAGGGTTTGACGAATATGACTGTCTGGCCATGGCATGAATAACAAATCCAGTCGCGTACATCGTCCAACTCTTTCCTCCACACACATGTGGCACAAACCCGTATACAACAGGCCGCGGTAAGCGGGTATGTGCCACAGGTGATTGACAGTTTATATCTTCCCAGGAACAGCGAGAACAGAGGAGGTCAGCGTGATCCCTTGGGATACTGATGCCTCCACCGCGCGCTCTAAGCCAGCGCAACCAGTCTCCACCACCGCGCAACCAGTACACCACCATCGCGAGAACAGACATAGGAAATATAAATGCGAGAGCTTTAAGAAAAACCGGCACCGGCACTGTTGCCCTGACGAATACAAAGAATAAAAATCAGGATTCCAGCAGGAATCTCACCCACTCATTCTGCGTGGAAATCAAGTATTCTACCGCAGAGCCACGCCATGTCTTGAAACTGCTTTCGAAAAAGACCCTATGGAGGTCTAATGTTGGTGCAATGTCAGTTGTGCTTGCTGTGCAGCGATCTAATTTTATAGCAAAGCAATAAACATTACATATTTATCCTATATATACATAATGCAGGCGTCATGCCGGGTTAACGTCCATTGTGGGTCCAATGTTGGCTCCGCTTTATAGAAGTCTAATAAACATAAAATTTGTATTGCTAAAGATTCAGCAAGCTATATTCAAGCGTTGCTCGACCCCGGAGGAATACGCTAACAAAAGTTACGTATGATATTCACATCATCGCACCGTATTGTGCACTTCGTTTTGATAATACCATAAGTTGCCCTTTAAACGCCAGTGTAGTCAACGTGCCTGCTAAAGCCACGATGGGCACACAGCTACTATGCTGAGAAGAACACGTCGATCCACCTCGTAACGTTTCGCTCAAATACAAAAAATGCAGCTTAAACAACTACTCACTGATTGGTTCGCATGAAAACGATTCCCACAAGGCGTGGGATCTGCCGAGTTTTTCCATTGTGAATCAAAGCACTCTCTATAAATAAACGTGAGCACTTTCCTTGCCCACCTACTGTCTTTCACATTCCTTTATTTTCCTTTCCCGCTCCTTTTTCCATTGCTTTGACATACCGGAACATCAGGGGGCAGCGGGCTACAACGGCTTTCGGGAAGTGGCCGCACCTCACAGGCTGCTAGCGGGCACCAACGCCATCCGCCACCTTGCTCTCTATACAGTCTCCATCCCAGAAGGAACCACGAACCACCGGAAGCGGTAAGGCTTCCTTTGACGAATCGACGTCTTCACGGCAAAACAAGAATACGTACGCCAGCGGCTTCAAAGAAGGAGAGAGAGCAGAATTACTTGTTGGCCTCTGTGCTAACTTCCATAATTGATTCATTAGCTCATCGGGTCTATAGTGGCACATTTGAGCGACAAAGGGATGTGCAAATCCATGCTAAAGCAACCTTTGCCTCAGACTAACAAAAAGAGGTATCGAAGTCAGTGCATTTGTAATGCGCACGTGTTGGATGTGATTGCAGAGCCTAGACACGTAATAGCCGCCATGTTTTAGCACACAAGGGCATGACCCTGTAACTTCGCGGGCGGATGCAGATGAGGTCTGGATGTCCTGAGCTTCCCCCAGGCACGTAGGCAAGGGGGGGGCCCGGCCCCCCCCCCCCCGAAATTCGTCCAGCCTTTTATGTTCCCGGGCATTTTTTTTCTTTTTGCCATGAAAACTTTCTTTCGAATATTTAGGCCTTGGGCCCCCCCCCCCCCCCCCCCGAAAAAAAATCCTGGCTACGTGCCTGGCTTCCCCCATATATTTTTGAACGTATATGTTGAGTATTGGTGTGCTCGACTCTTAGCCAGCTTTAGGTATATCAGATTTCCTATAAGCTGACCCCACATCGGAAAAACCCTGGTTCAGCGCCTGTATATCCCAACACCTGTTGTCTACAGAGAGTGGTCTCCGCCTGCCGGAATGAGGGAGAAAGAAACAGAGGCCGCTTTTATTAAGTTCTAAGAATATTGAAGGCAAATTCGAGCACAGCACCTAGTACATTAACGAGCCTTGTAGCAAACAAGAGGCTCAGAAGTTTCAGTAATTCCAAAATTAATGACCATACATACACGCAAGGCAAGCACGCTAGATGACAAAAACCACATGAAAACTTACATAACTATTCAAAATTACTCTGAACTATCAAAACGTTCTTTACAAAATGAACTGCCAGCGGAGCCTCAGCAGCAGGCTCCGCTGGCAGTTCCAGATGGTACATTGCCGAAGCAAGACGGGGCTTTGAAGGCAAAAAGAGAAAACTCCAACCAGAAGGTTTATTTTAAATAACCCGACGTTTCGAAGCCTGACCGGCTTCTTCTTCAGGGGTGAGATGGCCCGAGGTGCACGGCGCTTATATGCGCTTTCTTGCCGACAGTTGCCGCAAGCCTTGACAATAGAGGGGGGGCAAGGTTCCCGTGGTGCGGTTGATGTTTTCCGCTGTATTCTGTATATGCCACGACTCGAGGAGAAGCCGCCGGCGCCAACAGCTTTCCTGTTCCAGGATCACCGCATCGTCAGGACTAATGCGGTGGTCACATTTTTCGCAGTGTTCCGCTACTGCACTCCTTTCGCTGTTCAGCTGACGCAGATCGTTCTTATGCTGCCGCATATCCTTTCGCGGAAGTTCTTTGTTTCCCCGACGTACGCGGCGGGGCAGTCTGAACACGAGATCCTATACACGACGCCCTGCGCTTTCTCCGCGGGCGCGCGGTCTTTGGGAAGGGGGAAAAAACGGCCGATGGTGGTGGTTGGCTTGTGTGCCACGCCGACCCCCGCCTTTCCCAGAATGCGCGCTAATGTTTCGCTGGTTCCCGCGATGTAGGGAATCGGCACACGCGTCGCTGAGGCGGCGCCGCAGGCTCTCTACCCCCCCGCCCTTATTCCTGCGCAGGGCCTTGCGAATGAACGCCTTTGTGTAGCCGTTGTCGCCGAGATCCCGGATTATTTTCCTTTTTCTTCCTTCTGCCGTCGTGGAGACGAGCAGATTCTTTCGGCCCTTTTCACGAGGCTTCGTACAACGGAGAACTTGTGGCAGGTGGGGTGATTTGAGCTGAAGTGGAGGTAGCGTCCTGTGTGTGTTGGCTTCCTGAAGACAGAGAAAGAGAGGCTCTGACGTTGTCTTCTCACCAACACATCCAGGAACGGGAGGGTTGAATGGATCTCCATTTCCGCTGTGAACTGAATGTGGGGATCCACGGAGTTCAAACGGGCGAGCAGGTTGTTGGCCTCGCCGGATTTCACCACGCAGAAGCAATCATCTACGTAGCGAACAAACAACTTGGGCTTGGGGTCACACACGGCAAGCGCTCGCTTTTCGATGTCCTCCATTACGAGAGCTGCCACTGTTGCCGATATCGAGGCCCCCATGGCTGTCCCACTGGTCTGTCTGTAAAACACGTTGTTGAAAGAGAAATAAGTGCTTGAGAGGCAAAATTCCAACAGCTGGCATATTTGGTCTACCGAAAGTGGAGTTCGGTCGATCAGGGTGGGGTCGTCTTCGAGGGCCCGGCGCGTCACAGTCAGTGCGAGGGGCACGGGCACGCTGGTGAAAAGGGAAACCACGTCGAAAGACACCATGCGATCGGTTTCCTCAAGCACAACGTTGGACGCCAGTTCTACGAAATGCCCCGAGTGGCGGATGTATGTGTCCGTCTTCCCGGTCAGAGGCACGATTACCCTGTGAAGATAGGATGACAGAGCCCGTAGGGGGGAGCGGGTGAAGTCAACGATGGGTCGAAGAGGAATTCCCGATTTATGGACCTTTGGGAGGCCGTAGAAACTCGGCGCGGATCCGTTTCTGCAAATCAACTTCGGGTAGAGGTTTTTGAAATCGGGATGATTGGTGAAGATTTGCGATAAAAGTCTGTTCAGATTGGTTTGGGTTTGAGGAGTCGGATCTTTCTTGATCTTGGAGTAAGCCTCCCCGTTCAGAAGTTCTCCTGCCCTCTTCTCATAGTCAGCGCGATCCATGACGACCGTGCTGTTACCTTTGTCGGCCGGTAGGACTACGATGGTCTTGTCCTTCTTCAAATCTATGAGAGCCTTCCTCTCTTCGTCAGGAAGGTTGCTGCTTAGCCGAGCCGGTATCTTGGAAAGAACTCCTATTACCTTGAGACGGGTCTCTTGACGGGCGCCGGCTTCAAGGTGTTGAATCCCGTCCTCGACTGCAGCGACTATCTTCGAGATAGGGGAATGGCCGAGATGTTGAAACCATGTCCCTTGGCTAGTGCGGCTAACTCCGGGGTTGAGAGATGTCGGGATGAGAGGTTTGTCACGAAGGTGCTTGGGGAATAGTCGCCGATTCCCGGTCCCGAAGTATGCTGCCCAGCTTCTTGTCTTGGGCTACCTTGTGTTTCTTGGCCTCGGTGGCATGATTTCTTCGCAAAATCCTCCAGAGATGGCATTATATCAGGGATGCGGTGTTCCAGCTGGCGTCGGGCGAAGAAAAAGTCCAATTCTTTCTTCTTGATGGTCGCGTTGCACTCACGTATGCGTGCGGTGAGCAGACGTTGTTCGGTTTTCCTGATGATCTGGATGCCTTCAGATGAAGAAACTGGGCGTTTCAGACGTAGGCTGTGCGGGATGACGCCGTTCTCTTTGCACGTACGGTTGAAATCCAAGTGGGACTTGAACACCGCTATCCTTTCGACGATCCTGGTGAATCGCTTGGCAAGCTGCATGGTCTCTTGGCCAAAATCTCGACGTAATGAATTAAAGGTAAACATTCGGCAGAAGTCTGCCTGGTTGGGTGAAAGACTGAGGCAAAAAGAGAAAACTCCAACCAGAAGGTTTATTTTAAATAACCCGACGTTCGAAGCCTGACCGGCTTCTTCTTCAGGGGTGAGATGGCCCGAGGTGCACGGCGCTTATATGCGCTTTCTTGCCGACAGTTGCCGCAAGCCTTGACAATAGAGGGGGGGCAAGGTTCCCGTGGTGCGGTAGGCAGACTTCTGCCGAATGTTTACCTTTAAGACGGGGCTTTGTATCTCTCTTGAGATACGATAGCGGAGTGTCCTTTGCATCGGCCGCCTTTCGTCGACTTGACCCTTAAAGGGACCGACAACTGGTCACAACGTTGATTAGAACCTGGTAAAAATGAAAAGAAAGTGAAATATAGTGACAGATGCCAGCATCCTTTTCGCGTTGTGAGTAGGATTTATATTTTTAAATCGTGTATAAGACTAACAAAAACCGGCATGTCGCGCAGCCTAGCGGAAGAGCCTTGAAGCTGGATTACGGAGTCGATCACTTTTTGCTGTACGTATAAACACATAGTCTGATGCTGTCATGCGCGCCATAATTAGTCCTGAATATTAGAGTATGTACATTATTATCTATCCCCGCTCTATTTCGTGCTGCTTACGAGGTAAAAGGAGTTGCACAGTGAGAAGCGGCGCTGCCTTCGTGGTAGCAAGTGAAACATGCCGAGCCGCGGCGCATGCGCGCGGAGTGAACGCATGCGCAGCAAACTCCACGGTCGAACACGAACGGCTGTCGCGCTCACTGTTTGCAGCATGGGCTTTCACTTGACTTTACGACTTCATATTCGCCGCGGATGGAAAAAATCTGATTGAAAATGTTTCACGGCGTTTTCCACGTTACCGTTCCGTAGCGTTAAAGAAAATGACACCACAAAAATTGGTTGTCGGTCCCTTTAAGGTGCGTCGACTCGGATAAGTCCATCTCTCGCTCCAGTCACCGCATCATCGCCGAGTCTCGTCTTCTCTGTCTGTTCCATCGTCTCAAGCTCTCTCGAGCCTCGCTTGTCTCTCCATTCTTATCACACAGACAGGGTCTGTTATGATATCTTCCATAAGGTCGCAACATGTCCTTCTTAATCCGGGCATTGCTCGATTATTTTCAGATGCAGTTTCAGAACCTGAGCAGGTATCCGTATTATCACACGGAGAGGAGTGTGTCAGCTGCGAAATCGGGCGTATTTGGCGAGGTTGGTTCATACTTCCTGGTGGAACAGCGCAAAAACAGGACAAAAGAAGGAGGGAAAAAATACAGCGCTGTCTAACACCCAATTGTTTTGTTTCTTTCAAGGGGTATACAAGTACCCATCATACGCCGGACAAACTGGGTAAACTGCAGGGGCGTAGCCAGAAATTTTTTTCGGGGGGGGGGGGGGGGGGGGTTCAACCATACTTTATGTATGTTCGTGCGTGCGTTTGTATGTGTGTGTGTATATATACGCAAGCAAAATTGCAAAATTTCGGGGGTTTTGCACCCCCCCCACCCCCCCCCCCCTGGCTACGCCCCTGGTAAACTGCACATGCACAAAGCAGTTGCGAAAGAAAGCACAGAAAGTTGTTTGTCAAATATCATAGCAGGTACAAGTTACCGCTCTCCTGTGGACGATGCCTTGTTGGTCAAACTGGTCGCTGCGTGGACGACCGCATACGCGAACATTCGAATAAGATAAGCAAGCAAGCTAAAGATAATCACTTGTCAGCATATTGTATACGGATTTCGGCTTTGAACCGCTGTTTGATAAGTTCACGATTGTGTCTTATTACCACTACGAACGCGCTCGTTTGCTTTCAGAAGCTTTTTATATCCACGAATTACGTGATATGTTCGTGAGCCAGGCATCTTTGCCACTCCTTAAGAATGGGATATCATTCTCATCTGACGCGCTTCTACTAAGCAGCTTACTGCGAATGCAGTAGAAGCCGTTTACCGAGTGCCTCTCTGGTTAACCTCCCTGTCTTTCCTTGCTTCTCTCTCTCTCAGGATAGTCGCACAAATGTCATAGCGAAATGAGGGCACGTTCGGCTGTGGGAAAATGATGGCCGTTTGTGTGATACCCATGTCTTCTGAAAGTATACAGCAGCCGGAGTTCCTTGGGCGGACCCGTCGTCAACGACGATCAGCAGTGTGGAGAGCTAGCGTGTCAAGAAGTCGATCACTTATTGAAACAGTCTGTCACCTTATACGTGGTCCCGGGAGAAGGAATTGGGATGCTTGCATAACCATTCCTGTAGACGTGATATGGGCACCTTGCAAGTAACTGAACATTGTCTTGTCTGACGGCTGAAGTAGATTTGACGAGCCCAGGAAATATTTAGTTATTTTATTTATTGGTACTGCAACCTACAATACTCGGTTTGTAGCAGAAGGAGCAGAAGTTAGAGCAGAAGGAAACGAGATGGCCGAGCACACATGCAGATGTTACAAAGTCTGCATGGGACCGACAGATCAATACAAAAAAATAACATCATTTATATATGCGAGAAGCACATAAAAATTCAACTGTCAATTCTTCGGTTATCCAGCAATAATGAATACACTGACAATGATTCTGCTTTGAAAATATTGCTGCTAAGATTGTTTCAATCTCTGGCTGTTCGCGGAAAGAAGCAATACCTAAAACAGTCATTATGGGGACGAACATGTGTGATCGTTAGTTCGTGTCTTCGGCGTGTTGAATAACCGGAAGAAAAAAATGCGTTCACTACTGTCAACGTTATATTACCCTGGAATTATATATGGTACAATTTTAGTCGTGATGAGCGGTTTCTTTTGGATAAAGAGATTAGGTCAGCACCTGTTTGAAGCTCAGTAACAGAGCTACGTTTAAGATTGTTATAAATGAACCGTACAGCTCTTTAGACTTTCTCAAGTTTATGAATATTAGCTTTGTATAGGGAAAAAAAGTTTTGCAGCATAATCTAAAATTGGCAGGACAATAGATTTGTATGCCAATCATAGAACCGCAGGGTAGCTAGGAACACGAGATTATCATGTAATGGCTGCCTTTAGTGAAGGCTTTGGCCTGTAAGGTATATGTAACATCGGTGGCACTGCACGCCTAGCGCCAAGGCCGCCTGCGACGAAGAAATACGAGCTTGGAAAACCAGCAACAGTTCGACAACCAAGACGCATACCGTACCCGAGAGCAGCGCTACGTAGAACTCGAAAAAGCCGCGTAACTCGAACAGCGGCTTCTTTACGTCAGAAGCAATCTCCGCATTTAAAACACGAGTGCAAATCATTTCTTGCCTGCACTGGGGAGAGAAGAGTAAGTCCTCTTCTCTCACCCGCTGCAGGAAGGCCCGGAAAGCGTCTTTAAGCAGGAATGACTTGCGAAGTAGCATGCCGACAGGCCGTTGCACGAAGTCCCCGTAGAACGCCGTGACGTGGGAGAACTTCATGAACGACGACGGCAAGAAATTTACGTAGCAAACGCCATCGGCGTTTAGTAGCGCAGTCGAAGCAAGAGCGCAAGCTGTCCTTTACCAGCTGGTCCCAGTGCTTGATTAGCGATGCGCGCAGTTTCTTCCCCAGCGTCGTAAGTTTGTCCGAGTCCACGAGGCTGTTGTAAGTGGCCGCCTCGGTCGGAATGCACGGTGCCATAGCACCTGCGTCCATGGTGGCTTCTTGTTCCTCCAGCGTGTCCAGGCACAGGCTGAACGCCCTACCGTTACCAGTGACGTTACCAGTGACCAAAAGTACTGAGACAAAGGTACCATCGCTAGAGCGTGAATCAAATAAACGAATTTCTGCACTCTGGGCCGCCTTCCCGGATTCGGAAGCGGGGTTGACACTAGAGCACTGCACGGGCCCGGGCCGGCCCGAAAGCCCGGGCCCGGCCCGGCCCGGCCCGCGGGTCGGGCCGGGCCGGGTAAAGGATTGTTGGATCGGGCCCGGGCCGGGCTCGGGCCCGTGATCGTCGGGCTCGGGCCTGAGCCAGGCCCGTATTAGGCCCGGGTCTCCTACGCATCTGTATAATCACGCTCCGGACACCCGACACGTCACGTCGACGGGGATCGCTAAAGAGGCCGCCGGCTGGTTCACTTCGGCGCTCTAATAGACAGTTGTTTTGGAAGCCCTTAGTCCGGTCTCGCTTTAAGCCGTAACATTTTCAAAGATCGAAGGCGGTCACACGAAGACGACGAGACAGCCATCTCCGGGGAACAGCGAGGACGGTGGCTCGCTCTCTAACGGGTGTGCCTCGCTTTGACAGATCTATGGCACTGCGGTAGCGGTGACTCGGTGAAGAAGGTGGGACAAAGAACGTTCTTGTTTTGAACACGAAAACGTTGTGTACGTTGGTGCAGTTGCCTGCCGAGGAGTCAACACGACAGCTTTAATTTATGTAACGCTGCCCAGCCTGGTGTATTCCTACCAGAAGCAGCTAGAGCACGTTTTTTTTTTCATTGCATTGTGCAATAGATGAAGTTTGCAGACTTGCTACTTTTACTCAACAGCCCTAGCTCGTGTGCAATTGATGTAAAACTTAAACTACAAATGTCTGCCATGTTTTTTTTTTCAGTTTATGAAGGTATATTTTGTATACGTTCTTTGAAATGCAAAAATAAGATTGCATGGTTAGCACTGCGTGCGTACATGAAACAGCCAGCTATGACTCCAATTATATTTTATATTGCCCTGCAATTATTTTACAAGAGTGTTACGGGCGTAATTAACCGAAAGTATACACAGTACCAGTGAAAGTCGTGACACTGAAAGAAGTTCCCAAAACAATCTCTAGAAAATATCTTGTGTGTGGCAGGTATCTTCACAAATACCGAAGGTTAGACAGTGCCTCCTTTATGCTCAAGGCATAACTAGCTGAAACGGGTCGGGTCGGGCCGGGCCGGGCCGGGCCGGGCCCAAACCTTTCGGGCCCGGGCCGGGTACGGGCCACATTTAAGAACACCGGGCCGGGCTCGGGCGGGCCGGAGCATGGCGTTTTCGGGCCGGGCCGGGCCCGGGCCGGGAAAATCGGCCCGTGCAGTGCTCTAGTTGACACCACCAGAAGGATGGCCAACAGAAAGGTGGTAACCGATTGAGCTCTTTCCTGTAAAGGAGCACCGCCTATGGGAACAAGGAGACCGGCGCAGATTATCAGTGAGGCAACTGTCATGGCTGACCGGAGTGTGGTGCCGAAGAGAGACGGGGCTTCCGCCTCGCTCGCCCGGGCGTATATTGTTTCGGACACCATCTCGCTGTACGTAGCCATCGCAAGCACGTCCTCGTCGAAACGCGCTAGAAGGGCTACCATGTCAATGTTTTCGCAGTACTGGTCATCAAAGGTCGTCGACCAGTGAGGGGTCAGTTGGTAAACCAAGGAGAGGTTCCTCGCTTTGAGCCTGTCAAGCAGGTACGAATAAACCGAACAGAGGCTGGAGTCCTCAAATCGTTTAGGCTGCAAGCATCTAATCCTCATCACCTTGCCCATCAAAGACGTCTTTTTCGTGGAGCGTTTCAAAAGACCTAGCTCTTTGTGTGGCCAATAGTCGTAGAGCAATGGATTCCCATGAAGGTCGCAACCGGGAATATCGGGACTAATGTGTTTGCTCAGTGAAGTACCCACCAAGCAAGCGGGCAGTACCGACGCTGACTCCCCGCTGTAGGAGAACGTCAGATTACCTCGAGTAACAATCCAACGAACGAACTGTTTGTGCAACGTGGTTCGTACATCGTCTGCGATCTTCCGCCAATCAACGCGGATGGTCAGAACTATCGCCACGGTCAGCCTGTCGGCAGCGCCGTTCTTCAAGATACACTTTTTGAGACCGCCTTTCATGAAAATGGAAGTCGTTCTCGGCCGCGGTAGACGACGCGTCAACAAATAGTAAAAAAAAAAATACATGGCTGATCTCTCTGTCATAGGAATCGGTATAACACAAAGGTGAAACGTGTCTTCATAGACATAGTTGAGCGTTTGTTGGGCATTCTTTAGCCCCAACGGCGAAGTCATGGGAGGCATTAACGAATGTAATCTGCAAGAATGATCGAATTATGGGATGGGAACTGTCGCATAAAAAAAAAGAGAGGAGCGTGAAATGGTTTGCCATAGATGTAAATGAACTAATCCAAGCTCTCCCATCCTTACTGGTCTGAACAGGATGTTCTGTCTCATTGGTTCAAAAGTCGAAGACGTTGCGAAAATCCGATGAAAGCTTGTATGTAAGACCGAACGCAATGAATAAGTTGCAAAACATAAAAAAACTTTGTTGCTAAAAAATGTATTGGAAGCTTCGGCTCTCCCAAAGATGGAAAGGCGATGTGGAACAAAAGTCTCGGCCTGTCCAAACTTAGGGACGCGCTCTTTTAGCGTGCGCTGAATCTGCACGCATGCAGAGGCACGCCGAGGTACTTTGGTGGGATACGAGTCGAAATAATTCCTGCGAACTTGTCCGGCGTGCTACCCCATGATCCAAGCCATAATCCTAAACTTTTAGATGAGTTTAAACGAGCACTTGATACAATGCCGAATTTACTTATTGTACGAACAACATTCTCCACACTTCGTTGGTCTGAGCAAAAGAAAGCTATGTCGCCTGCATAACCTAATAATACCTTAACCTCATTGCCTAATATTGTCACGTGGTCGTGACGACGAAGACAGCAGTCAGCACGTTCGAGATGAAACTGTTTATTTGGCCGAACTTGTGGCCGGGAAACTGTAAGTCAATCTACAGCAACACACTGATAGCGGCGGACAGAGCGTCGACCGTCGATCAACTGACAAGCGGTCAAGCGCGTCGGCTTTTATACAGGCGCTATGGAACTTTCCAGCAATATCGCTGGTGGCGGCGTTATCTCTCGACAAAGCTGGAACATTCGCGTGCGGCACGCAATCTTAACAAAACGATCTACTAAAATCGTGAAGCTTCTCGAACACTGCTTCACGGCCAGCGTCGAGCGTTGATAACCGTCCTTGCTGGTCAAACTCGAACACATCAAAATAAAAGAAGAAGCGGGCGTGGCATTGCCCCCCTCTGAAAAAGCATCGTCCCGATGCTTGCAACAGAACATGCAAAGGAAAAAACAAGTGCATGCACAAATAAATTACAATAACAAAGGAAAAAGTAGAGTTCTCAGGTTCGCTAACGCGCAAAAAACGGCTTAAGGCGCACGACATGGACGACTTCAGGTCGTGCGCGGCGTCGCTGGGAGTTCGTAATGCCGTCCGGGACGACCTCGTAGTCAAGAGCGCCGTGACGTCGAAGCACCTTGTATGGGCCGAAGTATCGCCGAAGAAGTTTTTCACTGAGCCCACGTCGGCGTATCGGCGTCCAGACCCACACACGGTCACCGGGTTGGTACTCCATGTGGCGTCGTCGAAGATTATAGTGACGGCTGTCGACCCTCTGCTGGTTCTTGATGCGCAGGCGGGCGAGCTGTCGAGCTTCTTCGGCGCGTTGCAAATAGGCGGCAACGTCGAGATCGTCTTCGTCGGTGGCGGTTGGTAGCATTGCGTCGAGCGTTGTTGCCGGGCTCCTTCCGTAGACCAGCTTGTACGGCGTCATTTGCGTCGTTTCTTGCATGGCCGTGTTGTATGCGAAGGTCACATACGGAAGGATGGCATCCCACGTCTTGTGTTCGACGTCGACATACATGGCCAGCATGTCGGCGATGGTCTTGTTTAGCCGCTCGGTGAGGCCATTGGTCTGTGGGTGGTACGCTGTGGTCCGGCGGTGGCTTGTTTGGCTGTATCTCAGTATTGCCTGAGTTAGGTCAGCAGTAAACGCCGTACCTCTGTCGGTGATGAGGACCTCTGGGGCGCCATGACGCAGGAGGATGTTCTCAACGAAGAACTTTGCTACCTCGGCGGCACTGCCTTTGGGCAAGGCCTTCGTCTCCGCGTAGCGGGTGAGGTAGTCAGTCGCTACGACGATCCACTTGTTGCCGGAAGTCGACGTCGGGAACGGCCCCAGTAGGTCCATCCCGATTTGCTGGAACGGCCGGTGAGGTGGTTCGATTGGCTGCATAAGTCCCGCTGGCCTAGTCGGGTGTCTTCCGTCGCTGGCAATCTCGGCAAGTCTTGACGTAGTGGGCGACGTCGGCAGCAAGGCGTGGCCAGTAGTACTTTTCCTGTATTCTGGCGAGGGTGCGGGAAACACCGAGGTGTCCAGCCGTCGGGTCGTCGTGTAGGGCCTGGAGGACTTCTGGTCGCAATGATGAGGGCACGACAAGAAGGTAGTCCGTTCGAAGTGGCGAGAAGTTCTTTTTCAGGAGAACGCCGTTCCGTAAGAAAAACGACGACAGTCCTCGCTTGAATACCTTCGGAACAACGGCGGTCTTGCACTCGAGGTACTCCATAAGGCCCCCCAGTTCCGCGTCGGCTCGTTGCCTTTCGGCGAAGTCGTCGGCACTTATAGTTCCGAGGAAGCAGTCATCGTCGTCGTCTTGCGGCGGCGCGTCGACGGGGGCACGAGAGAGGCAGTCGGCGTCAGAGTGTTTTCGTCCGGACTTGTACACGACGGTAATGTCGAATTCTTGAAGCCTCAAACTCCATCGTGCGAGACGACCTGAAGGGTCCTTCAAGTTAGCTAGCCAGCATAAGGCGTGATGGTCACTGACAACTTTGAAGGGCCTGCCATAGAGGTAGGGGCGAAACTTTGACGTAGCCCAGATGATGGCAAGGCATTCCCTTTCTGTTGTGGAATAGTTGGCTTCTGCCTTGGATAGTGACCGGCTAGCATAACTGATAACCCTTTCAAGCCCGTCAGTCTTTTGCACAAGGACGGCACCGAGTCCTACGCTGCTAGCGTCGGTGTGTATTTCAGTGTCGGCGCAATCGTCGAAATGCGCAAGTATGGGTGGCGTCTGCAGGCGTCGTTTAAGTTCCTCAAATGCTTGCACTTGCTCCGTTTCCCACCTGAATTCCACGTTAGTCTTCGTGAGAAGCGTCAGTGGTTCGGCGATGCGTGAAAAGTTTTTGACGAAGCGTCTGTAATAGGCGCATAAGCCGAGAAATCGGCGCACGGCCTTCTTGTCGGTGGGAGGCGCGAAGTCGGCGATGGCCGCTGTTTTCCGCGGGTCTGGGCGCACTCCAGACTTGCTGATCACATGGCCCAGAAACAAGAGCTCGTTGTACGCGAATCGGCACTTTTCTGGCTTCAGGGTCAGTCCAGAGGCCTTTATTGCTTGAAGTACTGCCTCGAGCCGCCGGAGATGCTCGTCGAAGGTCGAGGAAAACACGACGACGTCGTCCAAATACACAAGGCACGTCTGCCACTTCAATCCGGCCAGTACAGTGTCCATGATGCGCTGGAACGTCGCAGGTGCCGAGCAAAGACCGAAAGGCATGACCTTGAACTCAAAGAGGCCGTCGGGTGTTATAAAAGCCGTCTTTTCTCGGTCTCTCTCGTCTACTTCGATCTGCCAATAGCCGGTCTTGAGGTCCATCGATGAAAAGTACGTCGCGTTGTGAAGTCGATCCAGGGTGTCGTCTATCCGTGGGAGGGGGTACACGTCCTTCTTCGTGATTTTGTTCAGGCGCCGATAATCAACGCAGAAGCGCAGTGTCCCGTCCTTCTTCCTCACTAACACCACGGGTGACGCCCACGGACTCTTGGACGGCTGGATGATGTTGTCGCGTAGCATCTCGTCGACTTGTTTCTTTATCGCGTCGCGCTCTCGAGTCGAAACTCTGTAGGGGCTCTGACGGAGTGGTCGAGAATCTTCTTCTGTTATAATGCGGTGCTTAACAAGGTGCGTTTGTCGTACCCGCGATGACGACGAGAAACAGTCCTTGTATTGCAGGAGCAGGGTTTTGAGCTGGTCTTGTTTGACCTTCGCAAGGCTCGGGTTGACGTCAAAATCCGGTTCGGGACCTCTATTCGTCGAAGCAGGTTCGGCAGCATCGAAGAGGGCGAAAGCATCGCTGGCGGCTACACATTCGTCAATGTAGGCAACCGTCGTACCAATGTTGAGGTGCCTATATTCGTGGCTGAAGTTTGTCAGCACTACCTTTGCTTTACCGTCACGCAGTTCGGCTATACCTCTTGCGACGCAAATTTGACGGTTCAGGAGTAGTTGCTGATCGCCCTCGATGACGCCTTCAAGGTTCGCAGGTTTTTCGGTGCCGACGGAAATAATGACGCTGGAGCGGGGCGGAACGGTCACCTGCTCTTCTATCACATTCAATGCATGGTTCCCTGGCGTCGCGTGGGGCGGGAGCGCTTTGTCTGAGGTTAGCGTTATCGACTCAGATCTCAGGTCGATGACGGCGCCGTGGTCACTTAGGAAGTCCATTCCAAGTATCACATCCCTAGAGCAATTTTGTAGGATTACAAAGCTCGCAGGATAAGTCCGGTTATTGATGGTGACTCTCGCCGTGCAGACACCAATCGGCGTTATCAGGTGGCCTCCAGCTGTCCGGATTTCGGGTCCACTCCAAGCGGTCTTTACTTTCTTCAGCTTGGTGGCGAACGGTCCACTGAAGACAGAATAGTCGGCTCCGGTGTCGACGAGAGCTGTGACGCTGTGGCCGTCGATAAGAACGTCGAGGTCGCTAGTTCGTCGTCTCGCGTTGCAGTTAGGTCGTGGCGTGGGGTCACGGCTACGTCGGTTTGTTCCGCTGCTTCCCCGTTGCGTCGTCAGGTCTACTTCGGTCCGCGAGGTTTCATCGGCAGGACTTCGTCTGCTTCGCGTCGTGTTCTGCAGGTCTCCTCGCGTTGTCGTCGTCGGCGGCCGCGGAGGATCTTCGGCATTTCGTCGTGCAGCAACCGCACCTCCATCGGTTGCTGCCCTTAGTTTTCCGGATACGGGCTAGGCGACCGGCCCCGGTTTGGGCCAGTGTACTGCCGGCGGTGCGGTGACATGTAGCGGCCGGGCGACGGCGAGCGGGAAGGTCGTCGTTCTTGCCACTGTGTTCCGGTGAGGAAGTCGTCGATGTCGCGAGGCCGTTCGCCTGGCTGGGGGCGCGGCGCGTTGACGGCGAATCCGCGTAGCCCCATCTGACGGTACTGGCAGCGGCGGTAGGTATGGCCGGCCTCCCCGCAGTGGTAGCAGAGCGGGCGGTTGTCAGGGGCGCGCCAAACGTCGGTCTTCCTTGGGGCATAGCGCGGGGCATAGCGCCGGGCGACAGGAGGACGGTAGGGCGTTGGTGGTGGTGGCGGCGGCGGTCTGGCGGCCGAACTGCTGCGGCGGCGCGGCGTCAGACGTGGGGCGTTGCGTCGGGCTGCTGCAGCATAGTTCATTGCTTGCAGCTGCGGCTGCGCTGCATCGGGGGTGCCCAGCGACTGCTGGATTTCCTCGCGGACCATGTCGGCGATCGAATCCACTTGAGGCTGCGCTGAAGGCAACAGCTTGCGCAGCTCCTCCCGCACTATCGCTCTGATGGTTTCCCGTAGGTCGTCGGTGCCTAGCGAGTGCGCTTCTGTGTAGCCTGTCGACAGGGTTGAGCGGTTGTATTGCTTCGTCCTAATCTCGAGGGATTTTTCAATTGTTGTAGCCTCCTTTAGGAATTCGATGACAGTTTTCGGTGGGTTCCGCACCAATCCTGCAAAGAGGTCTTGTTTCACTCCCCGCATAAGGAAGCGGACCTTTTTTTCCTCAGGCATCGCAGCATCAGCCAGGCGGAAAAGTCGCGTCATCTCTTCCGTGTAGATGGTGACCGTCTCATTCGGTAGCTGTGCTCTTGTCTCCAGCAAAGCAGCGGCCTTTTCCTTGCGGACGATGCTCGCGAAGGTATTAAGGAACGTCGTCCGAAAGAGGTCCCAGGATTGAAGGCTCGATTCATGGTTTTCGAACCACGTCTTCGCGGCGTCTTCTAAGTAGAAGTAGACGTGGCGCAGCTTCTCTTCAGTGTCCCAGTGGTTGAAGCGGCGACTCGCTCGTACGTCTCCAGCCAGCTCTCCGGGTCTTCAAACGACGATCCACGGAAAGTCGGTGGCTCCCTTGGCTGTTGCATCACTACCGTTGTAGGTGGCAGGGGGTCTGTCATCGTCTCGGCGGTCGATGTGACGGTCTTCGGCTGCCTGGTGTTTTCGGGAAGGAGCCCGTACTCTGGTTGTAGTCCCTTCTGCCGGCGGCTGGTTCGAGGATCCGGGTTGTCCTTAGCGTCGTCTTCTTCTCGGCTTGGGCTTGGGTCAGCGCCCCGCGGTGGCGTCCGGATCATGAAGCAGCACCTCCACCAGATGTCACGTGGTCGTGACGACGAAGACAGCAGTCAGCACGTTCGAGATGAAACTGTTTATTTGGCCGAACTTGTGGCCGGGAAACTGTAAGTCAATCTACAGCAACACACTGATAGCGGCGGACAGAGCGTCGACCGTCGATCAACTGACAAGCGGTCAAGCGCGTCGGCTTTTATACAGGCGCTATGGAACTTTCCAGCAATATCGCTGGTGGCGGCGTTATCTCTCGACAAAGCTGGAACATTCGCGTGCGGCACGCAATCTTAACAAAACGATCTACTAAAATCGTGAAGCTTCTCGAACACTGCTTCACGGCCAGCGTCGAGCGTTGATAACCGTCCTTGCTGGTCAAACTCGAACACATCAAAATAAAAGAAGAAGCGGGCGTGGCAATATAGTGAAGCCGCGAGTACTATTAGATCGTATTGTGCTCAGGCCTCACAGTTCAAGATAAAGTGCAAACAGCAGTGGGGACATTGGACAGCCTTGCTTTGCAGAAGAGCAAATGGATACCGACCTTGACAAGTGTCCATTAATAATTAGACGAGTTGAACAGTCACTGCAGCAAAGTCTACCGCCTTCCAGCATAATAGAGCCAACGTTGGCATGTTCCGGAAGGTATAAGAAGAAGTGAATGACTGACACGGTCAAAAGCTTTGGAAAGGTCTACCTGTAGCATAGCAAGCCGCTCTTGACTACTGTAGCAATACTGAAGAACAGTTTGAGTGATGCGTATATTTTCGTTTGTATGGTCTGACACCTAATTCCACATGTCTGGTGAGAACCAACAAGCTCTGACATCACAAATTGTAACCCATTTGGTGATATTTTAGCACAAATTTTATAGTCTACATTTTACAGCGCCATTGTCTGTAGCCTTCAACGGAACGGAGCTTTTCTTTTTCAGAACTTTTCGGAATCAGGACAGTGTGGCTTTTGCCAAAAGGCCGCGGGAGAGTCTTCTTGCCATAACTTTTCCAAAAAATATCTAGCAAAATGGAACTGAGAGCTCTTTTGAGTGATTTGTAAAATTCAGCGGAAATTCCATCAGGGCCAGGTGTCTTTGACAAAGGTAGTTGATCAATGATCTGCTTAGTTTCCTCTAGCGTAATGGAACTACTAATGATTGCGCAGCCATCGTCGTTCAGTGGGCTTAACAGAGAAACAAAATTAGCTTTGTGTTCGACATGATGACCATAAGGAAGAGCACTAAACAAAACTTCGTAGTACCTTTCGAGCTGAAAAATAATGTCTGTTGTACCTGTTAGAAGAGCTCCATTAGAATGTAGGTCTGGAATAAACCCGGACATTGCGTGGTGCCGCTGATCAAGTAAATCTCGACGAGTCGATTGCTTAGATTTCAAAGTACTCTTGTTCCAGGATCAAATACGCGCACCTCTGAAGCGAGAAACATCATAACTTTGTAGTTGGCACTTAATGCTTTCAATATCATTAATGTAAGCGCATAGTCGTATCTACCCGGGGCGCAAGGGGGGCCTGGACCCGCCTCCCAAATGAGAAAAGTTAAGAGGCGAGCCCCCCCCCCCCCTCTTTCGACTGTGGTCATCGTCGCCTGCGCACCAACAATTGAGGCAAAGTTTTTCTTCAGCATAGCAATGACGTAAATATATAATAAAATTTGTCCTGCGCTTCTGCTGGGAAGGTAGGCCTGCGTGTCTCAATACCACGCGCTTTAGGGTCTCTGCGGTGCAGGCTGCTTATGCGACTCTTTCGCGCCTTGCTCAGGCTACCCCTGAGCAGGGGCTCTATAATGTTAGAGCACTCTGTCATGATTCTATTCTGCTCTGCCTAGCCTGAAATTTAAATAATCGATGACGTAAATACGAGCGGAAACCAGTAAACGTGATATGAACCGATCGAGCCGCTTTCTCTTTCAGCAAATCCATTTTCTTTAATCGAAAAGGAATAGCATCAGCGCTGCTCTATGTCCAGCTGCTGTGAGTCGATGAGTGTGCAGAAAGTGTTGCAAGGTCGACAAGTGGTCTACTTGGTAAAGTTCCATTGTGGTTAAAGCAACGCAAACAACACGAACGAAGGAGACACAACGAGCGCTTTTTGTTGTTTGTAAAGTTCCTGTGATCTGTCGGCTCGTATACATTGTACAGACGGCACGCTGCGTAAATACCCGCCTTAGAGAGCATAAGAACAATTTGAATGTTAATTATGATTCACATTTAGCTGCCCACTGTAAGGATTGTAAGCGCATGCCTATTTTTCATAAGACGACAGTTACGTATAGGCACAGGGATGACACGGCGCGCGAAATTATGGAAGCCCTCTTCATTAAGAATGCTGGTGAAAGGTATGTCATCTCTCCTTCATTGGCGTTATCGCGAAGCGAACTCAGTTTTTCAGAGGCGAGGTAGATAGATACCGTTTTGGTTGTTTGGAATTTGGAAGGCTTTTGAAGATATGTTGTGAAACCTATGTACTACCTTTCTGATGTTAAGATGTTAAATTTGTTTAGTGAACTTTTTGATTTTCGTGCCCTTTTGCAAGTTCCTAAGTGGCGGCGACTGCGCAGTTCGTTTGAGTTCACTTCTTCTTTTTATGTTTCATGTAATAAACGTTTCAGTTGCGAGGAAGCGCTCGTTCCGTCTCCTTCTTCGTCCGTGTTGTTAGCGCTGCTTTAACCAGAGCAGAAAATGTTGAGTGTTTTAGATAAGCCGAACTGCGAGAGCTAAAAATGATTTCGGCTTTAGTCTCCGAGTAACCTGCTTCGCCTTGCTTATTAGCTTGCAGCGATCGCGGCGGTTTGCAACAACGCGACGAATAAGGCAGTGGACTCGAGCCCATTGGAAAGCCCAGCTTTCGAGCTTGCCCCACGACTTGATCTGTCAGATTAGGCAGATGGCCAAGGTCCACGGTTTTCTGGATCAAGAGAGTGAATTGACAGCCGGGCTAGTTGGTCTTAATTCATCTTGAATTTACTTGTACAGCGCGAAATACAACTCGCATGGCAAAGAAGCACGCACGCGAAGCGCGCGCTTATTTCTCTTTCAGCAAGGAACAGAGTTCTATACACGCACAGACAGCTCAACATCGTCACACTACAATTCAAAATATTTGTTACACGCATATGAAACCATCTCGCCAGCTGCTACAGGTACACTCTTTACGTGGTAATGGATAGCAGAGCGATGAATTGGGCTAGTTGGTGGTCGTTCATGGTTTCTCTGTTGCGCTGCAGATGACGAGACGAGGACGATGGGACGATACAGGGACACGGGAGTATGCGCAACAACCTGTCCTGTGTCTCTATATCGTCCTACAGTCCTCGTCTTGTCATCTGCAGCGCAACAAAGAAACCATGAACGTGGCAACGGATATGTGTGAATTTGTGCACCAATATAGTAAGGGTTACATTCTAAACTTGGTAACCCTCACGAAATCCCATTTATCGGACTACCACGTTTAGAGTGTAAGTAGCCGCTGTCAATGTGATTGGTGAACAGCCTTCTTAATTACGTTCTGGAGGAGACACCGTCCACCTATTTCAATATTGTTTAGATATTGTTCAGCATAGTAATGCGCTGTTTAGCGGGCAGCGTCAGTTTAACGCCATGAGATTTCACAGATTTCTGACGTCGCGTAAGAAGCAGGCGATATTATAATATCGCCTGCTTCGAAAGGCGATATTATAATATCGCCTTTCGGTGTGCCATATATGGCACACCGAAAATTTTTGACGAATTTCGAACAACTAACGGCCAACAATATGCCGTACTGAAAATTGCTTATTGCCTTATTTTTTACGTAGTCGTGCATAGTGGTCATTACGTGATAGATCATTTTCGCGTCGTTTGTTGCATCGTGTTACGAGCAGGCGCTGTGTGCATGACCCAGCAAAATTCGACCAATCATAAACAGCTAACGACCAATGCGGAAGGAAACAGTACGGGGTAGTTTAACGTTATAGTCGCCTAGATTTTTTCAAAGAAAGCTTGTGCTTACACCGTTTGTATATTTGTATATACTTGAACGGAGCGGAGGATCCTCGAAGTAATATGGCAAATACAAATACGGTGAGTATAAAGAATGTACTACGTCGCTAATAGCACACACTGTTACATAAAAAAGGACTTCTGGTTGACAAGTGAACAACAATAGTAATAATAGTAATAATAATAATTACGCGCTAGAAACACTTGGATCAGTAGGAAAACAAGGAAAATTATAATAGGCGCTAACCTGAACATGCGCAAGGAAGTGTAGTACGAATTACGGAAAAGAAGATGTGCAGTCAGTGCTACCTACAATAAAAAAATGCCATTATTAGTCATCACGCCGTCGAAATGGGAAGATGCTATTACAAGCTCCGGACTTGAAGCACAACTGTGGGCAGTCCAACGGGCCCGCGACGCAGCAGAGAGACTTGGTCTTTCTGTTCCGACGTGGGAGCGGCCGGCAACGTGCTAGGGCGCGTTCCGAGGGACCGAAATAAAGTTTATTCATCGATCCATTATTAGTGAGCAGGCTTTAGACATTAACGAAATTTCAATGAATGATACAAATCATTCAATGAAGGCCGCCATCGACATAATTTTATTCATGCATAAAGTTGTGTAGTTAGTGTATTAAACGTGTTGGTTATGACACTATCACATGCACAACACGCATATGTATGGTTGTCCCGGTGAGTGCTACGCAAAGGTGTACTTTTTCTGTACTGTTACTATATGAAAATGACATCAAATTGAGTGCTAATGAAGTTCTCTCTCTCTCTCTCTACTACACACACACACACACACACACACACACACACACACACACACACATATATATATATATATATATATATATATATATATATATATATATATATATATATATATGTGATTCCACGTAAGATCGAACAAGCGATGGCTGGTCGACCTCTCAAATTTATTTCAAAATTTTATATATTATTGCCTGATGAGTGGAAAGAAGAGATCCGCAATTTGTTTTGCCGCCAAAAATTTTTTCAAACCACAGGAAATCAATAATGGCGCAGAGGTGGAGTGGAGCGCTCATCCGCTCTGCTGTTTTGGCCAACTTTCGTTATGAATTGCACAAAATATATTAAAGTTAGGTAGCTGAAATTTATTTACCTAAATATATGCATGTTTTTGCTTCTGCTCAGGTATTTTTAGTTTTTATGTGTAGTGTAGATGTTTTTATAAAAAACCTCAAAAATGGCCCAATTGGCAAAATTTTCTTTACTTTGAAGGTCTTTATCTCAAGAAATCCTTGTGGCAGAGCGACAAAAATTCTGCATTACGTTCTTCGCATGCTTATCTACCAAACTGCCAAATCTTGTATTTATATAACTTTTCAGTAAAGAGATATGATCGGGCTAAGTTCAAGAAAACACCGAATAATGGAAAATTCTGACGACAATTAATAAAAAAAAACCCATTTTTTAAATTTCTTAAACTTTGTCCACTTATTCTCCTCCACATCAGCTTCCACAATCATTAAAAACATGTTACATAATGTCGTTGCACTAATAGTTACGGCCCCTCCAATGAGACCCTTAGGCAAGGATGGGCAATTCCAGCTTCTTGCCCTAGCAAGTGTATAAAATGCAGCAAGGATTGAATTTCTTTTTATTAAAAGGCCAGCAGGTACCTAAAAAGGTGTCGCCGGCACTGAAGACGTTAATTTTCAAATACTTTGGTCACTGCAGCGGCCACGAGCGCGGAGCTACCGAGTAGGCGCGCGCGCACTCGAGATGCTCGTTGTAAGAGACGGCGCAGTGAGAGCTCGTTCTCGCGTCCTCAGACCGATTGAGTTCGAAACAGCAACACCTCTCGGGTGACTTGAACGCACGTGCACCGGTAGTCGCAGTGATGTGGTTGATTGCGTCGATTTCTTTTTCAGGGGGCATAAGAATGTCATCGTTAAACTGTGCGTTCCGTGAAGATCTTTCATTGCAGTGGTAGCAAAAGCACGCGTAGCACAAGTAGTCCGTCTCACTGACAGTCACTGATCTTTCAGGCGTTAAACGTTCCTTCAAAGCATTTATGTCTAGGTCGGTAACTCTGCGAAATTTTGGTTCTTTGCAATAATTAAAGGAGTACTGACACGATTTTGAGACATCGCAAAATGGACATTTTTTGCTTCGCTGGTATGCATGTGTCCACGCTGTCCACACACTGGAGTCGGAGAACACGTATAAAATATTTTATTTGACTTTGAAGTTTTCGTCGCTGAGCATTTGCAAGCCAGCCACACTGCAAGGACATTATCCCGACAAGTCAAGACAGTTCCTCCGAGTTCGCGAGTTCGGCGTCCTGTATGCAGCCTAAATCGTAGAAATCACTGTCAGGGTCACTGGAAGACAATTCCCTCATCGTTGTCTATTGCACCACGAGCAGATGACGGATTTCCCGCTAGTACGTCGCGAATTTCTGTATCTCCGTGACGACACACTGCTATGAAACGACACTGAGAAGCCACCCCTCGATATCGAAACCGAAAGTGTCTTTTTAAGGTGGCGCTAATTAAAATATATAGGATGCATTCCCAGGCACCACAATAGTCGTTTTAGGTTTCTCAACACCAGTATTTTTATTTAGACCAACAATCCGAATTTTTTTAAAATTCGTGTCAGTACTCCTTTAAGCTTCTTGTGCTTCGAGAGGTATTCTCCACAATACACTCATTCCGAGCTATACTTTCTCGTCATGAGACGCACAGGTGTAGTGTAAGAGAAAAGCACAAGAACTATCCGCGCCGAATGAAGTGCGAACAGCGCACCGAACGCGAGGCCAGTTCACGCCGTCTGCTGCCGACATCTAATATAGACAAGCGCATCCGGTTACCGATAGTTTTGCTTTTCTTTCCTTTGACAATCCATATTTTGCTTTGCCACTGAAGCGCCACGTTCATGCTTTCCACTGATCGCAACTGGCGCAGCGCAGTTTCTGTGGCAGCAGCGTGCGTGAAGCGAGCGCTCATAGCTCCCTTATAGTTTTCATCTTGCTTCCACCTCCGCCGTGTTATCAGCGCCTAGCTGAGATGCGAACAGAGGGCGGATAGAATAGCGAAGCTCCAGTGCACGTGCGTTCAAGTTACCCGAGAGGTGTTGCTGTTTCGAACTCAATCGGTCTGAGGACGCGAGAACGAGCTCTCACTGCGCCGTCTCTCTTACAACGAGCATCTCGAGTGCGCGCGCGCCTACTCGGTAGCTCCGCGCTCGTGGCCGCTGCAGTGACTAAAATATTTCAGAATTAACGTCTTCAGTGCCGGCGACACCTTTTTAGGTACCTGCTGGCATTTTAATAAAAAGAAATTCAATCCTGCCTACATTTTATACACTTGATGGGCAAGAAGTCGGAATTGCCCATCCTTGCCTAAGGGTCTCATTGGAGGGGCCGTACCTATTAGTGCAACGACATTATGCAACATGTTTTTAATGATTGTGAAAGCTGATGTGGAGGAGAATAAGTGGACAAAGTTTAAGAAATTTAAAAATTGGGGTTTTTTTTTAATTGTCGTCAGAAGTTTCCATTGTTCGGTGTTTTCTTGAATTTATCCCGATCATATCTCTTTACTGAAAAGTTATATAAATACAAGATTTGGCAGTTTGGTAGATAAGCATGCGAAGAACGTAATGCAGAATTTTTGTCGCTCTGCCACAAGGATTTCTTGAGATAAAGACCTTCAAAGTAAAGAAAATTTTGCCGATTGGGCCATTTTTGAGGTTTTTTTATAAAAACATCTACGCTACACATAAAAACTAAAAATACCTGAGCAGAAGCAAAAACATGCATATATTTAGGTAAATAAATTTCAGCTACCTAACTTTAATATATTTTGTGCAATTCATAACGAAAGTTGGCCAAAACAGCAGAGCGGATGAGCGCTCCACTCCACCTCTGCGTCATTATTGATTTCCTGTGGTTTGAAAAAATTTTTGGCGGCAAAACAAATTGCGGATCTCTTCTTTCCACTCATCAGGCAATAATATATAAAATTTTGAAATAAATTTGAGAGGTCGACCAGCCATCGTTTGTTCGATCTTACGTGGAATCACCCATATATATATTGCCACACCCGCTTCTTCTTTTATTTTGATGTGTTCGAGTTTGACCAGCAAGGACGGTTATCAACGCTAGACGCTGGCCGTGAAGCAGTGTTCGAGAAGCTTCACGATTTTAGTAGATCGTTTTGTTAAGATTGCGCGCCGCACGCGAATGTTCCAGCTTTGTCGAGAGATAACGCCGGCACCAGCGATACTGCTGGAAAGTTCCATAGCCCCTGTATAAAAGCCGACGTGCTTGACCGCTTGTCAGTTGATCGACGGACGACGCCCTGTTCGCCGCTATCATTGTACAGCGTGTATTGCTGTAGTTCTCAGTTTCTCGGCCACACGTTCGGCCAAATAAACAGTTTCATCTCGAACGTGCTGACTGTTGTCTTCGTCGACGTCACGACCACGTGACATCTGGTGGAGGTGCTGCTTCTTCCATGATCCGGACGCCCCCGCGAAGCGCTGACCCAAGCCCAAGCCGTGAGGAGGACGACGGCAAAGAAAACCCGGATCGTCGAGGAAGCCGCAGGCAACAAGGTCTACCGCCAGAGCACGGGCCTCTATCTGAAAAGACCCGGCAAACAAAGATCCTGACCTCGACCACAGCGACGATGACAGACGCTGTGCCGCCCGTACCGATCCTTCTCCGGACGCCCAAGGAGCCGCCAACCTTCCGCGGATCGTCGTTCGAAGACCCGGAAAGCTGGCTCGAAGCCTACGACCGAGTCGCCGTTTTTAATGCCTGGACCAGCGAAGACAAGCTACGGCATGTCTATTTCGCTTTGGAAGACGCCGCTCGGACCTGGTTCGAGAACCAAGAGCGAAGCCTGACAACGTGGGACATTTTTCGCGACAGGTTCCTTACCACATTCACGAGCGTCGTCCGCAAAGAGAGGGCTGAGGCTCTGCTCGAGACCCGCGTGTAGATGCCGAACGGAAACGTGGCGCTCTTCAAGGAAGAGATGACCAGGCTGTTTCGCCACGCAGACCCTACCATGCCCGAAGAAAAAAATTGGCCGCGTATCTGCGTGCTTCGCTGCAAATGTCGTCTAAAGACGATAGAAGAGGCGCTGCGTGAGATATGAACGCCATCTGGCAATACGTCGGGAAACGTGAATGCTGCGTTGCGGGCTCGTAGTCCCGGCGCAGCAGCAGGCGAAGACCGGCGGTGACCAACGCGACCGGCGGGGACGCCAGCCAGCCCGAACACGCGGTTTGGCGCGAAGCGCCGAAGCAGAAGAAACGTCCGCACTCAACGAGTACTCTCCACACACTCTTTTATATTCACGTCGCCTACGTAAAGCAGGAATGCCAGAGCGGCGCCCCATGGCACTCGTACAGTGCAATACTGAACCGAAACCGAAACACAACAATGAGCTCGTGCAGAGGGCACAGAGGAAGCCAAGTTTCGGCGCAGTCGCATTTTCAGCGCAGCTTAAGAAACTAGGGTCTCTAGAATTACGTATCTATGTATTGTTATACATAGATACGATGGACACGATGGTGCCGCCTTCCATGTACCCACCTACTGAGTACGCTCAGGAAGCTATTGCCCGCGCCGACCATGCACGTCAAGTTGCGCGCGTTCAGTTAACGGAATCGCAAGCGGGCCAACAATCTCCCTACGATCGCCGTCACAGAAACGCCCACTTTCTTCCTGGATCTCTTGTCCTCCTTTGGTCTCCAGCACGACGTGTTGGGCTTTCTGAAAAGCTCCTCTTCCCGTACACTGGACCATACCGTGTATGCCGCCAAGTAACCGATGTGACGTATGAAATTGAGCCATTGTCTTCGTCCTCGTCGACTCAGCCCCGCACCGACATTGTTCACGTTGTCCGTCTGTAGCCCTATCACATACCGGAACCCACCGACGCGTGTGTATAGTGACCATCCTCGCTACCGTGTTTGCCCGGGCGCACCGAGTCGGTGCTTTCACCGCAGGCGGGTAATGTCATGTGCCGCTTACCTAGAGGACGAAGAGGAAGAGGACGTGTTCGTTGCTGCTTTCGCCATCTTGGTTGTCACCCCTACCTCTGTGGTTGTGTAAATACTGTAAATACAGCCTTCTTCTGTCGTCTCCCCGTAACCGTATTTTCTATTAAAGGAACACACCACCTAATACTTACCTAGTGATGTTGCGCCTCAGATATTCGTAATGTTTCCTTTTTGATCAACAATGTACACAAGTATGAACCTAGACAGCCGTTCACGATGGCTGGCCCTTGGGCAAGTGGTTCAACTTTGGTCGAGTGGCTGAATCGAGGGACGTGCCGACAAACAGAAAGACAGACAGAAAGACAGACAGACCAAAATTTCTGCGTTTAAGTTCCCCAAGAAAGACTATCGTCTTTAAAAAAGTTCGCCTTCTCATGCGAGGAGTTAAGCAGGAGCTCTTCGCTGGGCTCATGCGGAACCCACCCAAATCAGTCCAGGAATTTGTTTCCGAAGCCACAACCATCGAGAAGACGCTGGAAATGCGAACCCGACAGTACAATCGCCGCGCATTCCAAGACAGCGCAGCAGTTCATGCCCTCGGCTCCGACGACTTCCGCGAAACGATCCGAGCCATCGTGCGAGAGGAGCTGCGAAAGCTCGCACCTTTTGCACAGCCCGAAGTGACGTCGATTGCGGACGTTGTACACGAGGAAATCCAACAGTCACTGGGTGTTCCTCAGCCGGCACCGCCGCAGCTGCAAGCAATGAGCTATGCTGCTGCAGCCCGACGCAACGCCCCCCCTCCTCGCCCACGTCAAGACGCCGCGCCGCACCAGCAGTTCCGCCGCCAGGCACCACCGCCACCACCACCGACGTCATACCGCCCGCCAGCCGGTCAGCGATACACGCCGAGGAAGACCGACGTTTGGCGCGCCCCCCGACCATCGTCCACTCTGCTACCACTGCGGAGAAGCCGGCCACACCTACCGCCGCTGCCATTATCGACAGATGGGACTGCGTGGGTTCGCCGTCGACGCGCCGCGTCCACAGCAGGGTGAACGACCACGTGACATCGCCGACTATCTGGCAGGAGCGCAGTGGACCCCCCGAGGACCTTCCCAATCGCCGTCGCCAGGCCGCTACGCCTCTCCCCAACGCCGACCATACACTGGCCCAAACCGGGGCCGGTCACCTAGCCCGCATCCGGAAAACTAAGGGCAGCAACCGATGGAGGTGCGGTTGCTGTACGACGAAATACCGAAGACCCTCCGCCGCCGACGCCGCCGCCACGACGAAGGCTTCAGGACACGACGCGAACCCCTGACGACGAAACCTCGCGGACCGAAGTAGACCTGACGACGCAACGTGGAGGCAGCGGAACCAAGCCGACGTAGCCGTGACCCGACGCCACGACCTAACTGCAACGCAAGACGACGAACTAGCGACCTCGACGTTCTTATCGATGGCCACAGCGTCACAGCCCTCGTCGACACCGGAGCCGACTATTCTGTCATCAGTGGACCGTTCGCGACGAAGCTGAAGAAAGTTAGGACAGCCTGGGAAGGCCCTGAAATCCGGACAGCTGGAGGTCACCTCGTAACGCCGGAGGGAATGTGCACAGCGAGACTCACCATTAACAACCGGATTTATCCCGCGAACTTCGTAATCCTGCCGCGTTGCTCGAGAGATGTCATCCTTGGTATGGACTTCTTAGGCCTTCATGGTGCAATCATCGACCTGAGGTCTAAGTCAATAGCACTGTCCACGGAAAAGGCACTACCGCCGCACACTCCGCCAAGAAAGCACGCCTTGAATGTGCTGGAAGACCAGGTCACCATTCCCCCTCGCTCCAGCGTCATCATTTCCGTCGGCACTCGGAAATCAGCAGACCTGGAAGGTGTTGTTGAAGGCGACCAGCACGACTTGATTAACCGCAAGATTTGCGTCGCAAGAGGAGTAGCAGAGCTGCGGGCAGGGAAAGCAACAGTTATGCTCACGAATTTCAGCAACGAGTACAAGCACGTCAGCAAAGGCACGACGGTCGCCTACATCGAAGAAATCGTAGAAGCCAGCAATGCTTTCGGCCTCACCGATTCTCCCGAGCCCAATCCGACGAATAAAGCGCCGCAACCAGCTTTCGACATCAATCCCATCCTTCAGAAGCACAAACAAGAACAGCTCAAAACCCTGCTCTTGCAATACAAGGACTGCTTTTCGTCGTCGTCAAGAATTAGGCAGACTCCCGTGGCAAAACATCGCATCATAACAGAGGAAAGCGCCAGACCACTCCGTCAGAGCCCGTACAGTGTTTCGACGCGAGAACGCGAGGCCGTGAAGAAACAGGTCGACGAAATGCTAAGCGACGACATCATCCAGCCGTCGAAGAGTCCGTGGGCATCCCGGTGGTGCTAGTGAAGAAGAAGGATGGGACTCTACGTTTTTGCGTCGATTATCGTCGCCTGAACAAAGTCACGAAGAAGGACGTGTATCCCCTTCCCCGGATAGACGACACCATGGATCGATTACACAACGCAAAGTACTTTTCGTCGATGGACCTCAAGACCGGTGTTACTGGCAAATAGAAGTCGACGAGAGAGACAGAGAAAAGACTGCTTTTATAACACCAGACGGCCTGTTCGAGTTCAAGGTCATGCCATTTGGTTTCTCGGCACCTGCGACTTTTCAACGGGTTATGGATACTACTGGCCGGCTTGAAGTGGCAGACGTGCCTCGTGTACTTGGACGACGTCGTTGTGTTTTCCTCAAACTTCGACGAACACCTTCGGCGCCTTGAAGTTGTACTTCAAGCAATCAAGACCTCCGGACTCACCTTGAAGCCTGAAAAGTGCCGCTTCGCGTACGAGGAGCTCTTGTTCTTGGGTCACGTGATCAGCAAGGATGGTGTTCGCCCGGACCCGCGGAAAACAGCTGCCATCGCTGACTTCCCGACGCCCACCGACAAGAAGGCCGTACGCCGTTTTCTCGGCTTGTGGGCCTATTACAGACGTTTCGTCAAGGAATTTTGACGGATCGCCGCGCCACTGACGCAACTCACGAAGGCCGACGTCGAATTCAGGTGGGAAACGTCGCAAGTTCAAGCATTTCAAGAATTGAAACGACGCCTGCAGAAGCCTCCCATACTTGCGTATTTCGACGAATACGCCGATACGGAAATCCACACCGACGCAAGCAGCGTAGGACTCGGCGCCGTCCTTGTGCAAAAGACCGACGGATTCGAAAGGGTCATCAGTTATGCTAGCCGGTCGCTATCAAAAGCAGAAATCAACTACTCCACAACAGAAAAGGAGTGCCTGGCCATCATCTGGGCTACATCGAAGTTTCGCCCCTACCTCTACGGCCGGCCCTTCAAAGTTGTGAGCGACCACCACGCCTTGTGTTGGCTAGCTAACTTGAAGGACCCTTCAGGTCGCCTCGCACGGTGGAGCCTACGACTTCAAGAATTTGACATAAACGTCGTTTACAAGTCCGGAAGAAAACACTCCGACGCTGACTGCCTGTCCCGCGCCCCCGTCGACCCACCGCCGCAGGACGACATGGAGGATGACTGCTTCTTGGGAACCATAAGTGTCCGAAGACTTCGCCGAACGACAGCGAGCGGACCCAGAACTCAGGGGCCTTGTGGAATACCTCGAAGGCAGGACCACCGTTGTTCCCAAGGTATTCACGCGAGGACTCACGTCGTTTTTCTTGCGCAACGGTGTTCTCCTTAAGAAGAACTTCTCGCCGCTTCGAGCCGATTCCCTTCTCGTAGTGCCCTCGACATTGCGACCAGAGGTCCTCCAGGCTCTGCATGACGACCCGACGTCTGGACACCTGGGTGTTTCTCGCACGCTCGCAAGAATACAGGAAAAGTACTACTGGCCGCGCCTTGTCGCCGATGTAACTCGCTACGTCAAGACCTGCCGGGACTGTCAGCGACGCAAGACACCGCCGACTAGGCCAGCCAGACTTCTGCAGCCTATCGAGCCACCTCGACGGCCGTTCCAGCAAATTGGGATGGACTTACTGGGGCCGTTCCCGACGTCCAATAACGGAAACAAATGGATCGTCGTAGCTACCGACTACCTCACCCGCTACGCCGAGACAAGGGCCCTACCCAGAGGCAGTGCCGCCGAGGTAGCGAAGTTCTTCGTTGAGAACATCCTCCTGCGTCATGGAGCCCCAGAGGTCCTCATCCCCGACAGAGGTACGGCGTTTACTGCTGACCTAACTCAGGCAATACTAAGATACAGCCAAACAAGCCACCGCCGGACCACAGCGTACCACCCACAGACCAATGGCCTCACCGAGCAGCTAAACAAGACCATCGCCGACATGCTGGCCATGTATGTCGACGTCGAACACAAGACGTGGGATGCCATCCTTCCGTATGTGACCTTCGCATACAACACGGCCATGCAAGAAACGACGCGAATGACCCGTACAAGCTGCCACGAAGGAGCCCGCAACGACCTCGACGCAAACTACCACCGCCACCGACGAAGACGATCTCGACGTTGCCGCCTATTTGCAACGCGCCGAAGAAGCTCGACAGCTCGCCCGCCTGCGCATCAAGAACCAGCAGAGGGTTGACAGCCGTCACTATAATCTTCGACGACGCCACATGGAGTACCAACCCGGTGACCGTGTGTGGGTCTGGACGCCGATACGCCGACGTGGGCTCAGTGAAAAACTTCTTCGGCGATACTTCGGCCCATACAAGGTGCTTCGACGTCACGGCGCTCTTGACCGAGGTCGTCCGGACGGACATTACGAACTCCCAGCGACCCGCGCACGACCTGAAGTCGTCCATGTCGTGCGCCTTAAGCCGTTTTTACGCGTTAGCGAACCTGGGACTACTTTTTCCTTTGTTATTGTAATTTATTTGTATGCCTTGTTTTTTTTTTCTATGTTCTGTTCCAAGCATCGGGACGATGCTTTTTCGAGGGGGGCATGCCACGCGCGCTTCTTCTTTTATTTTGATGTGTTCGAGTTTGACCAGCAAGGACGGTTATCAACGCTAGACGCTGGCCGTGAAGCAGTGTTCGAGAAGCTTCACGATTTTAGTAGATCGTTTTGTTAAGCTTGCGCGCCGCACGCGAATGTTCCAGCTTTGTCGAGAGATAACGCCAGCACAGCGCTATTGCTGGAAAGTTCCATAGCCCCTGTATAAAAGCCGACGCGCATGACCGCTTGTCAGTTGATCGACGGACGACGCCCTGTTCGCCGCTATCATTGTACAGCGTGTATTGCTGTAGTTCTCAGTTTCTCGGCCACACGTTCGGCCAAATAAACAGTTTCATCTCGAACGTGCTGACTGTTGTCTTCGTCGACGTCACGACCACGTGACAATATATTATAATATATATATAATATATATATATACTATATATATATATATAATATATATATATATATATATAATATATATATATATCTATATATATATATATATATTAATGAGACTACAGACAATAACGCCAAGGAAAGTCAGGGGGTGTTCTGTAGTATTTAGAATGTAATGTGAAGAAAGTAAAGTGGACGAAAAGATAACTTGCCGCCGGCAAGTTATCTTTTTACATTTACATTTACATTTACATTCTAAATACTACAGATAACACCCCCTGTACTTTCCTTGGCGTTATTGTCTGTTAGTTCTCATTAATATTGTGTCTAACAAAGATAAACGAGCCCTTGAAAAATCAGAGCTTTCCTTCATATATATATATATATATATATATATATATATAATGTCATTTGGTTTAGTCACGTACAAACATGAAGGAACGACGAGGAACGTCGAGGGTCCAAAATCCAAGCAAGCGCAAGCTTGGGTCGCGTGGCTACCACTAACGATGTGGCTTGCTTTCTTGGCTGCTTCGTCGTCGTCTCTATTGTTCACTACATTTGCCCCCGGTGAATAGCGTAGCCATCCTGGCGACCTAAGGCGTTGTCAGTATGGCGGCATCATAACAGGGCTCGAGGCGACTCACGTGGACGATTTCCCTACCACGACGACGTAAGTCTTGGGACGGTGTCAAAGGCTCAAGCTGCAGTGGAGGGCTCCGGAAATTTTGACCACCTGGGGTTCTCTAGCGTGCACCTAAATCTAAGTACACGGGCTTCAAGCATATTCGCCTCCATCGAAAACGCAGCCTCCGCGGCCTGGCTTTTGCTGTATTGCTAGGTTTTGCAAGTTTTCTTTCTTTCTTCCTCTATTTCTTTCTTCTTCTCTCAGTTCTTTCTGTCTTTTTTTTTCTCTGTTTCAGTTTATTTCTCCCTATTTCTTTCTCTTTCTTGCTCTTTCTGTCTTTCTTCCTCTTTCATCCCTTTCTTTCTCTCTCTCTCTTGCACTATATTTCTTTCTCTCTCATTCGTTGGCCTTTGCTCCTTCTCTCTCTTTCTGAATTTCTTTCTATCTATTTCTCTATTTCTCATTCTTTCTGTGCTACGCTTCACTCTCCCCCTTCTCCTTTTTCTCCTTATCACGCTCACTTCCCTTTCTGACGCCCTTGCTACTATACTATACAATGTGCCATTCTCTACTAGCGTGCCTGGGTAGTCGAGTGGTTAGGACGCTCGCCATCGAATCGAGGGTACGCCCCACCTCGCGAATTTTTTCGGCAAGAATTTCTCTTTCTTTACATCTTTCTTTCTTTTTTTCTCTCTCTCTCTTTTTGTACTCGTTCTCTCACACGTCAGCATTATCACTGGCCACGCCGGAGAAATTGGCGCAGGTGTTCTCGGAGCGAAGCAGACGATGAAGAAGAAAACGAAGAGAGCGCGTGATGATGATAGTTTTGAGTCACGACACACATTTTACTCCGAGCTAGAACGGCTTCTCTGTTAAAAAAACTGTAGCTGACAGAAAACTTACAAAAACAAACACAAATAGAAAGCTACGGGACCGAAATGAGAGTAACCACAAGTACGCACAAAAAGCACGCACACACATTCCGACACATGCGCAGAAACGCGAGGGGCTGAAGTTGAGGAAATCCGAAATATAAAAAATAGGAATACATACAAGCACCCCAACCTATCGTGTAAATGCATTATTTTAATTGTCACAATTTTGTGCTATTAAGGCGAAAGCCTTTGATGCCTCATCAAACGCGAAGACTAACCGTCGGCGTCGGCAGCGTCAACACGGGTGATGCCAAAATCATCGCGTGATAAGGTCACATGACATCGCAGATCGCCAAAATTTGTGAAGTCATCATGACGTCACTATGACGTAATCGTATGACATCCTTACTATGCACTACCTCCGTGATCGGCCCAATGATCACGGAGGCAGTGCAAAACCACGTTAGGCGCAGAAAGCTTTCGGAGGGGGGCGTGGGAGGATCAATACATCAAATGAAGAAGACGAAGAAGATGGCTGTCACCTTCGAGTCGTGTTAGGCGAATGCATGAGGGAACCTGTGAGTTTCTGACATCGGGGCTGAGATTAAGGCTAACACTGTGACTATCAACTAACCTTTACTAATTCAATGAGAATCGTTTACTGATTTTTAGCTTTAGTGGTCAGCAAGGGGACACAACGTTTGGATGTCGCTGCTAGACGCTCTGCCATCTTAACCACTGCAGCCAACGATCGTTCGCGTGCTGGACTGGTAGCTAAGAATTTTTGAGTCGAAGGTCACTTTAGCAAATATTTTCTGTTGAGCCACGTTGTTTCAATCACGTAGGCTTTGCTCATTTCACCTGGGACTGGTTTCGTTCCACTTCACTACGTCCGACGAAAAACACACGAACCAGTACACGAACACGCTCGCTGCTCGCGTAGGTACCGTACTTTGTCAAGCATCCTCGATGTAATTTCACTTTCGGGGCAAAACGAAACATCAAGGGAGAAGCCCGCAGGGCATTTTGTTTTGCAGCGGTGTCTCGTAACGAGATCTTTGTACACGCAGTGCTGTGCCACCGATGCCCGCTGAAAGCCCCCTTCGCGTAATTCCGATGAGAACCACACTGACACACTACACAAATGCACCCGCCACTAGCGTACGTACCGTTTTTTTGAGAAACTTTCAAACAATGCACCGTGCAGCAAACACCCAGGACGTTTGTTTGCAGTGGTCTCTCGCAGCGGAATCCTGTTTTCAGGCATAACACCACCAATGCTCGCTGCAGCCGTTCATCACTGCTCCTAACACACGCGGCACGCATGGTGTATCGTAAGCTTGCAACAGTGTTAATGCGCGCCATAATGGTGCAGAAACCACGTTAGGTGCAGGAAGCTTTCGGAGGAGGATGGGGAGGATAAATCCATCGATTGAGAGAAAAAAAAAAAGATGGGTTTCGCTTTCGAGTCGTCTAGGCGAATGCATAAAGAGCCTGCGAGTTTTATGGTACAGCGCATTACACGTCTAACTACTGCCTTGCGCAAACCGCGCCCGTATGACTTGGAACATTCCAGATTATTTTAGAACCTTCCGACGAGATTAAGCGCACAACGCGAGCATTTAGAGCTTATTCTGGAACCTACGCTGCCACTAGCAGTAACGCTGGAATCTTCGATGGCACATTTAAAATGACGACGCGCTTTACCACTTGGCAGATCACTCGACGGCCGACGCTGCGCTCGCCGCTATCAGTGTACAGCTTGAACTGCTTGTACTTTTCCTGTTCGTTTTCCATGCAGAAGTTCTCAAATAAAGAGTTTTGTTCTTGAACACGCCGACTGCTGCCTTCGTCAACGTCACGACCACGTGACATCTGGTGGAGGTGCTGCTTCGTTCATGATCCGGAAGCCCCGCGGAGCGCTGACCCAAGCCCAAGCCGCGAAGAAGACGGCGCTAAGGAAAACACGGACCTTCGAAACAGCCGCAAGCAGAAGGGACTACAGCCAGAGTATGGGCTCCTTCCCGAAATGCCAGAAAGACCCAGATCCCGACATCGACCACAGAGACGATGACCGCCCCTGTGCCGCCTACGTCGATCCTTCTCCGGCTACCCAGGGAGCCGTCAATCTTCCGTGCATCATCAATCGAAGACCCGGAAAGCTGGCTCGAAGCGTACGACAACGTCGTTGTTTTTAATAGTTGGAGCAGCGATGACAAGCTACGGCAGACAAGCTACTTCGTATTGGAAGACGTCGCCAGAACATGGTTCGAGAACCAAGAGCCAACCCTGACCCCGCGGGATGTTTTTCGCACCAGGTTCCTGGCTACATTCACGAGCATCGTCCGCAAGGAGAGGACTGAAGCTCTGCTTGAAACGCGTTTACAGCTCCCAAACGAAAACGTGGCGCTCTAAGAGATGACTGTTGGGAACTAAAAAACCACACACATATAAGTAACGGCAAAGTGTGCGTGTTTAACAACGTGGGTGTGTATTAGAATAACAGAGAGCTGAGCTAGTTGGTAAGTATTCATTCTAAAAAGACAGGGCGTGCAAAACACGGACACAAGAAAGAAGTCAGGACACAACAAACGCTGACTAACAACTGAAGAGACGCACAACGGCGGAAAAGAACGAAGTCACGAAAGCTTTACTGAAGAGATGGCTCAGAATAATGGAATTCAATTTCTAGACATTTCCTTAACGTTTCAGAAGAACCACGTGTGCTGGCAGTATTCTCCTAGATCTTCGAAACCGCTGTTAAATTTTTCGTCGAAGCACTCGAAGGTTGTAAATAAAAAGATGGCTGATCCCTCCATCATAGAAATCGGTATAACACGAAAGTGAAACGTGTCGTCACAGAAGTAGTTGACTGTTTATAGTGCATTGGTTATATGAGAGCTTGTACAATGTCTACTGCTGTTTGGCAGATATAGCACCGCTTCATGTGGTCGCACCCACGTTGACGCCTAGCGACACATCTCTGGACCGAGGACTAACGCCCATGATCACGATTTAACCCTTGCGGTAGCTGAAGTTCTTAACATGCACGCGGACACCGCATATGGTGAATCCCGCGCAAAGATGGCAACAAGCACATAAACACTTTTACTCGGTATGCACTCCTCCAAAGCTTCGTGAAACGCGAACAAAAACGCTACGCGCGTCGTGTCTTCCGTCTAGCCTGGCCGTTAATTGTCACAGGGCGAGCAGGGAACGCGGTGCGACAGCTAGTCAAGCGTCAGAGAGCTATTTTTCGATATGGATGGATGCTATGAGCGAGGTTTGAGCTAAAGCCGCCTCCACGCGGTGTTAAAGCGTTGACGAAAATACGAAACGCGCCGATGGGGACGATCATCAATGGCGTGTTTGTTTTTTTTTTCGAGCCTGATGGCACACATGTCACCACCCCATTATAAATGGGACGCTCATAACATCCAACTATTCAAGAGCTGTGTGAAAGGAAAGTGTGAAAGATAAAAGACGCGTTCATGTAGCCTCCGCAATGTGTTTGGCGGCAGCTCAGTGGGCTAAACGCCCGCCAGCCATCGTCGCGGACCGAGAGGTCATGGGTTCGACTCGTGTGAACGGAACTTTTTCTAATAGTTTTTTCTTTGCCATTTGATGGCGTTCATTTTGCTGACGTATTTCCGTGACGGAAATCCGTCATGAAAGTCTTGGTGGACCCCGGCATTAACACTATCGTGTTAAAAACGTCAGCCCTCACCAAGTCGTGTGAGCACAATATGAGGGATAGCTTTAACGCACAGGTTACGCGTCTTTTAGATGTAGGTATCCTCGTGATGCAGTAGCCACTGTCATTGAATGTTTAAAGAATCCCATTATGTTAAGTCCGAGCATGGTTGCAGAAAGCGATAGGAAAAAACGTGTCGTAGGTATACCGTACATTCATTTCGTATCTCGCAGGCTAAACAAAGTAGGAAGTAGATACGGCGTTAATGCTGTTTTCACGGCTGCCAATAAGCTAGGTAAGATTTGTGCCGCTGTGCAGAGGAAGAATGAGCGAGTAAAAGACAAGAAGCGGACCGATATTTGTTTCGTAAAACACACTAACAAATTAACTGATTGCCGTACAAGCGTACGGCAGTCAGTGAATTCAGCTGCGGCCGCTTCTCCGTAAAACAGACGGGCCGATGCATTAACCAGAGGTTGTTGGAACATAAGAGATCGCTAACAGGAGGCTCACCTTCTAATCTATCTTTACATTGTCGAGATTGTAAGTGCACGCCAAAATTCGATCAATGCGATAGCGTTGTACCGGCATAGAAATGAAGAAATGCACCTGATGATTGAGGCATGACATATCGAGAATAGTGGTAGCACAGTGAGCCAACCGTCGATTAACTTGCATAAAGATGAAATCAAACGCCTTAACAGTTATCTTCCACGTAGACCGCCACGCGTGCTGGATTGATAGGTTCGCCTGTTGCATGGGCATGCGCAGATAAGTTTTCGTGCCTTCTTTCTTTTCAGCCGTTGTGCATCTCTTCAGTTGTTAGTTGGCGTTTGTGGTGTCCCGACTTCTTTCTTGTGTCCATGTTTTGCGCGCCATGTCTTTTTAGAGTGAGTGTACAGTGAGAGACCGCATGGCCTCTCCGTGTTTACATCTGTGCGCGGCTGTGAATTATGCTCTGTTGCAGGTAGCCGCCGCGAACTAAAGGCATGTAGAGTCACGTTTCCCCGGGACGCCGCTCTCGCCATGCATTGTAAACAAGAGAGCGACAATGTAAGGTGGGGTCCTACTCGAGGACCCCGCCTCCATCGGAGCAGTCTGCTCGAGGCTATAACTACGAGCAGCTGAATAAAGTTTCTCTTCCGCCCTGTGATCCAGCGTTCTTGATATACAACAATGACCAGGCTCTTCCGCCACGCAGACCCCGAAATGCCCGGAGACAAGAAAGTTCGCGTGCACATGCGAGGAGTAAATCAGGAGCTCTTCGCGGGACTGGTTCGGAACCCACCGAGGAGTGTCCAGGAATTTGTCTCTGAAGCGACGACGATTGAAAAGACGCTGGAGATGCGCACCTGACAATTCAATTGCCGCTCGGCGCCAGGATACGCAGAGGTTCAATCACTCTACTCGGACGATCTGCGCCAGACCACCAGGGCCGTAGTGCGCGAAGAGCTGCGAGGAATGTTCCCGTCGAGTCAGGTGTCCTCGATATAAAATATCGTCCGAGAAGAAATCCAACAGTCGATGAGCATCCCTGAACCAACACAGCCTCAGCCGCAAGCCATGAGCTACGCGGCTGCTGCCCGACGCTTCGTCTTGAACACGCAGACCTTCGCCAACGCCACGACCACGTCACAATATGTTCACACTGAGCAGCCGTTGCTGAACATAGCATGCAGGGGCGTAGCCAGAAATTTTTTTCGGGGGGGGGGGGGGGTGGTTCAACCATACTTTATGTATGTTCGTGCGTGCGTTTGTATGTGTGCCTGCCTATATACGCAAGCAAAACTGAAAAATTTCGGGGGGGGGGGGGGGGTTGAACCCCCCCCAACCCCCCCCCCCCCCTTGGCTACGCCCCTGATAGCATGCGCTGTTTTGAACAAACCTGGGTACTTACAAATGGAAAGTAATTTCCCATTATTTATCTTCTCTATTCGTACATTCGCAGGCGACGAAAGACGACATTATTATTAATTCTTACTCGGGAACACATACTTTTTGTTTTGCGTCCACGGAAGTAAACACGCCAGCCGACGTCCTTCCTGCCTGTGGCTACATGGACGCCGTATGGCTTCAGATGAAGAGCGCCCTTCCACTCCAGCAACGTTTTTTTGTGACCTACTCGGTGGCAACCCACTACGAGGCGACTGCATAGTAGTTTGTGTCGTCATCCAGTCGCCAATGACGTCATAACCAAGTCACCTGGCGAGCACGTCCGCCAGTACCATACGTGAAATCAAAGCACTGGCGTTGACTCCTGATCCACTGCGAATGCGCTATTTCGCCTGCGCCGGTGCCTCTTAACGCGTTTCACTACAGGGGAGCTATTCTCGATGTATCCACCTAGTGGACATACCCACTTCTGCGGAGTGCATTCAGTTACACGAAAAAGCGTCGAGCCGTGATATCATGGCGCTCTTGACCACCTCGACGCACCGAACTCGCCAGCACTTTCACAGCGCAAAGAGAAAGAAAGTGGACGAAATGTACAGTAACATCAGGACACTTAAACAAACCTGACAAGCCTGAACTTGCATATGAATGTGTTCAGGTGTTTGAGAATGATGCAGGGAATGCGTCCGTCGGGTACGTCGGGCGGGCGGCCGCGTGAAACCTTATTCGAGGGCTAATGTGGTTAGAGTTCATGCACGGCCTCCGATATGTGCATCCGAAAGCGGATCTCTGGGGATAGCATTCGTTGCGGTGAAACGCATTCCGTCTCCCCTCTTTTGTGTCGAGAGTTGTGAAAGCTTCGCAACATTAAAATGAAGTTGCGTAAGAAGGACCGGAAACAGGGGGCAAGCTGCTCGCCGAGATCCGGGCAATCAGGCCAAATTGGACAGTCCACAAGGCTGATACATCGAGAATCGCGCCCCAGCCGTTCGTTTACGTGTCACGCTTTCTTTTGAACGTCGCAACTGGTGGAAAAGTGTCTTCTGCCGCTGCTCTGAAATATCGCGTAAGGGAGTATTGTAATCGTCGCTAAATAGTTTTCTTTCTCTCTGACACTCTTCATTCACTGCGATGGAAACAGCGCGGACGGAGGGTAAGAACGCAAGCGCTCGCGAACAAGTGAGCAAATTTATTGCAACGAAAAATGTGTGCTATAAATAAGTAAAAAAACCGTAAGGCTGCCTGATGCAACTGAGCGCAATAAATTTGCACTCGGCTGTTCGTCAGAGCTTGCGCTCTCTGCTTTTACACTTCGTCCCGTTTTCGTGCTGTTTACATCAGAGTAACATGTACTACTAAGTGGCTCTTCAAGATACTCTTCAATTGCTTTCGTTTTTTTAGTCACATGTGGCATAATAAAGGTCTTTCTCAGGCAAACGCTTGAGGAACACTACGTTATTTGCTGGGTTTACGCGGCGCAGATTAGTCTAACCTATTCTTCGTGGAAGGGGCCTCAAGCTTTTCATCTGCGTCTTTGTTTGTAAGAAATGCAACGTCTTGGTACAAAGCATGATACACGTGTAACTGGTCAAATGTGAAACGGACTGGCAGCAGCTGTGTTGGTTACTTTGGCCTTAAGGTGCTCACCGAGCGCGCACATTGGTAAAAAGTGAATGCCTCATTTCAATTCAAACAGGCCCAGAGTTTGACTCATTTTTTTTATTGAAAACAATTTTTTGAGCCGATATTTCAGTCTGAGATAGACGAATGTTGAATCAACGTTTTCGAAATAAAACCTAAATGTACTTATTGTTAACGTCAGATTTGTTTTCTCTGTCTGATTAATTGTTTTAAAATACCTTCATACAGGCAGAGTCATATAGCCGGGCTATAGAGACGAGACGCAACGCGCCCAAATGCGGCCTGTGCTTTCGTCCACACAATAATAGTCCGGTGATGGCTGCAAATAAAATGTGGTGCGCGACGTGCTCTAAAATGCGCTCTCGTTGCTTCGCTGGTAGATCGGCCATACACGCTGACTAGACTTCTAGAGCTATTGTCGCATTCTCAATCTTTTCTTTCACGTCGTGCTTCGTCTTTTGCATGACGCAATATCCGAAGCACCATCTAAACACGACTGCCCGAATCGGGTTATATGTGTGCCCATATTAACTAATTCTATGGATGACAGTTTGACTACTGTTCTCTACGCAATAATTCGCGGGCGTCGCGTCTCCCCTCTATAGCCCGGCAATGACACACACAAGCCTGCAAGCAGTGTCACGGCAAAACGGGCCGCTCCCGGGGGCGGTATAACGAATGTAATGTAGGTCACGTGATGGTTGACTGCGGGATCACTTCTATTTGCCGAATAAGTAACATCCCGCTGCGCACTCGTCGGAGATACTTGAACTTGAACCGCACGCAAGTATTCGTTTGGAAATGCAAATGTAGGGGAAGCATTTTGTTCGGCACTGAGAATTTTCCATCCGTGCAGTTAGATATACATCGCTAATTACAGTGAGCAGTTGTTCAGTTGCCGCGTTTGTAGCCGTCGTGGCGGTGGCACGGCCGTACGCGATCGTTGTCGAAACGTAGGTGGTCGCCGTGTCAAGCACAGGTGGCCCTCGTCTTGGTTTTCGGTGGCACGTCTTCGAGCACGCCTCGCGAGAATGCACATGGGCCAGCCAGCGCGGGTCTCGCGAGCGGCGGTCCACAGCAGTTCAGCTGGCTGTCGTGTGATTAGCGGCCAGGCCCAAAAATCCGGTGACGCTGTCGTCTTGGATGCTTTCGAGAAAGAGGAATGCGAGCAGCAAGAAACCGGTGCCGCACAGGTCTCCGAAGCCCGTCAAGAGCGGAATGAGCGCGTTGTCCGGGTCAATCTTGCGTCGCCACATCCAGTACGCTCCACAGCGGGCCAGGTACAGCAGTACGGTCAGCTGAAAGGCGCAGGGAATTTAGCATTTTACCGTCTCGTACAACGCACAACGCTTTTCTTACTTCTTTGCATAGGAAGTAGCGTCATTAAGACGTTTCAATTCATGTTAGTGGGTATAACGTTGCGCAAAAATTCACACGGACACAAGAGAGACGATGTAATACACAGGGTGCAAACTTTCAACAATTTATGTCTCTCTTGTGTCCGTGTCAATTTTTGCGCAACGTTGTACCCACTAATGGCAAACCAACAGACCCAAATAGCAACCTTGGTGAAGTACATTTCAATTCCTGATTGAGAACAAGAGAGGAGTCTTGGGTCTAATAAAAATTACCTGCTAATAGGGTCGGGATTTCATTTTCCACATTGCAGCTGACGAAAGGAGCCACACAAAAACCAATGAACCATACAGACACCTTATAGGAACATAAAACGCAGCCTATAAAGGGTGTTTCAAATAACTATCATCAAGAATTAAAAAAAAAACGAACATAGGCGATATAGAGCACGTCATAATATTTTTTCCAGCCCGCCAAGCTCGGTAGTTACCAAAAATTGGTTAATGAACTTTTTAAATAGTAACTGTAGCGAAAAATCTTCAGTACAAAAGTGGTAGCGCTTGCTCAGAAACATCGGATTTTTTTATTCTAAGATAAACCCCTGATAAAATTTTTTCAGCATTTCTTTAAAGTGCGCGAATTACAAAAAAAAAATACTATCTGACTACCGCCTAACGCGCGGCGCTCTTAGTGCCCTCAAATGTAAGTTGAACGAATGATCAAAGACTGCTACGCGCGCAGAGCTGCCACCACGTAACCTTTTTTTTTTATCTCAATCCTTCGTCATCCCGTCACCCTCGCCCCTTCCATCGTGTTCCTTCATTGGTGCAAAAAGGAAAAAAAATTGCCTACGCTGCATGAAATGCTGCCTACGGTCTCGCACGGCATTTGCCCGTGGCTGCTGCTTTTTCGTTGAAGGATTTCTTTTTTAACACGAAAGTGTTTTATGCCGGGGTCCACCACGGCTCCGCTGACGCATTTCCGTCACGGATATGACGTTGTAAAATATGAAGACTAACACATGGCAAAGAAAAAACTATAAGAAAAAGTTCCGTCACCGGCAATCGAACTTACGACCTCTCGATCGCCAGCGCGCAGCGCGAAACGACTCCGCCACAGACGGCATGTTCTCTGCTATGCTAACGGCGAGCTATTTATGTACACCATTCGCCGGTGGGGGTACTCAGATATCGGCGGTACAGCGTGTTTTCGTTATCACTAGCGAGATGGCGCGAAGGGCTCCAAGAGCGCGCTTTAAAAGACGTCCCCCACGCGGATTAGCGCGCGCCTCGACAGGGCGTGGTCGCTCGTGCGGGCGCTTATCTCGTGATCTCGGTGCTTTGTACGTCTTGCGCTCTTCCTGCAAGTTTCCGTTGAGAGCACGAAGGTCACCTCGCTCACTGCAGCGGCGCTTTTAAGAAAGGAGCGCGCTGCTCACACAGGAATAACTTACAACTGTGACAGCGCTTATCCTGTGTATGTTCGTTCCGCGCGTCCTTTCTGTTTGAGCAGCGCATTGCAAGTTTCGAGCGGCTTGCAGTTCTTCGCGTAACATTACAATTTGATGCTGTAGCATTCATTCGTTCGCGCTTGGGGCGAAAGAATGCACAACACACGCTCAACTACGTCTGTGAAGACACGTTTCACTTTCGTGTTATACCGATTCCTATGACAGAGGGATCAGCCATGTTTTTCATAAAACGGTAGGCCCCTTTTGTCGCTTGACGTCCACGCCACAGTTACCGATAGCCTGCTCAATCTTGCGGATACCCGCCTTCATTTGTGAACTCGGTGCCGCGACAACTGCAGCGCCCAGCTCAATCTCGCACCACTTCTATAAGAAAACGCGCATCGGTGCCTTACGTCCCAGGTTTCAGTGAAACACTTGCTCGGGCTTTGAACGGCTATGACGTCCAAGTGGCTCACGTCCCGACACGGAAGCAGTCCCACAAATGTCAAAGATAAGTTGGACAGACAAGACTTTCCGGGTGGAGTTTACAGAATCCCTCGCGAAGACTGCGAACATGTGTATATTGGTGAGACAAGAAATGTCAAAATAAGGCTCCGGGAACACTTCAGTGACTTCAAGAGCAAGGAAGTTGCTTGTAATGCTCTTGCAGAGCATGTGGACACGATATCAACGGGGATGACGCCTGCATCATCGCCACTGAAAGAAAGTTGCTCCCGCGATTGCACTTGGAATCTTTGGCTATTCAGATTACTGCGCACACACTAAACAGAAATACTGGAACACTCCCCCCTGTGTATGCGCGATGTCTGCAGCACGTGATAACACGTGATAACACGGGTGGTGCCACCAAAATTGTGGCTTGCGCGTTCTTTGCTGTAAGCGTTTCCTATAGCTCCAGGAAGCATGATGCACGCACCAAGATTCATGTATTCTCGCTAAATAATTTAATATCGCCTTTTGATGTGGACAACTTTCGGTTTCGGTTTCTGGGCACCGAGGTGGGGCAGTGACGTGACCACACAATGCTGTGACGTACTTAGCCAGGAAGCGATCGAAACTCGGCGAGTGATGTAGCAACCGATGCTTTTCCGGTACTATAGTGAACTAGAATATATATCTAGTTCACTACAGCCGGTAAGTACGTTGCGGAGATGGCGGAGGCCCGGAGATCACTCACGTCGCTGCAGCAGATCTGGCGTGACGTCACTACAACTTTCGTTGCCTTTCCTATAGAGCTACGTCAGAGTTGGCGCGCTAGCGACGGGTTTCGATCGGGAGAATGGGCATTTAGGTACACTTTGGAAGTGAATTAAAATATATTCTAAACGTTTGCTGTGTCCGTCCCTTCGTGTGGCGTGTCCTTGCATACAGAAGAAGCCCACAAAAGGCTTGTTATAGCCTCGAAATTTGATGTCACCACCCCTTTAAGAAGCGCGTACCCGTTTGCTCTCAATGGGAACAAGGCTCCCGTGCGGGTGCCGAAACGTCTTTTTAAATTTTTTGTGCCTTTTATTTTGGTAGGTGTTTTTCTTTTATTCCACTATGTCCCCGACCAGACAGAATTCCGTCTGATTCTTTACTATAGACACTGTATATCAACACTCTTTGTTAAGCGCGGCGAAATACTATGGACGGTATTGGTCCATGCCAATATTTGCCTTAATTGTTGGGATCGGTGGTTGACGAGTGCACGTGAAGCGCGAGGATGACAGGAGGGATAGTATTACACCCCCTCTGCCTACGCGAAACAGTGCCAATATAAACACTGCACCGGGTGTTGCTTTGGACTGTCAGCGGCACTTTTCCGAGGAAATAAAATCAGTGGTTACGGCTAAACCCAGTTCTTTACTTTGCAGCGGCACGTGTTGTGATGGGTGACGAACATTCTCAGCAACTGACTCGGATTGGGCCCAGTGGAATGCAGGTGGCGATTAATAGCTATTGAAGTTGCCGACGTCGCAATTGTCGTTGTTTCACAGCTTCAAAGCCATGGTATGTGGCGGCCATAATTCGGCAGCATCTAATGGCTGTTCGATCCGTCGACACCTCAGTAGTCACTGCTCTCAGCTACGAAGGTATGGCTCTGTGACATGGAGCGGCCACAAGTCAGTGGCGTCTCTCAACTCTTCGCCTTCAGTGCACTCGCCTACCGGCATGCATCGCGCGCCGATCAGCTTGTACATTCAAGCACATCAAAACATGGGGTACTGCTTCGTGGGGTTTCGGTTTCAAATAATCATTTTCAGTTGGCTGAAAAAACTTCGCTACAGTTACAGGGAAGAAAGAAGTTAGCGAGGAAACACGTTACGAAGTAGACACGACAAGCGCAAACTGTTAACTGGATCTATTGAAAAACCTGAACGAAAAAGAAGAAGACGAGGAAAGGGAAGTACAAGAGTTTACGATGGGAGAAGGAACTACAATCTTGCCGAACTGTCATCTGATGCTACACGTGGGGTGACAGTCAGTCAGTCAGTCAGTCAGTCAGTCAAAGAACTTCGTTAAGGTCCTGGGGGGCCGATTCCCCTCAAGGGGAGGTTCGGCTGCGGGTCGCACACACGTGGGGACGGGCAGGGCGAGCCCCGCCGCCAAGTTGTGGGTCCTCTGGACAGCCCGAAGTTGGACGTCGTACTTCGAGCTGGTAAGCGCCGATCGCCAGGCCTCTGATGACCCACGTGGGGGGGAAGACGGGATACGGCGATGACTGAAAAAGTTCTTTTCCGAGTTGACTGGTGTCATTGCTACATGTCGCTTCCGATAAAGTCAATTTCTGGGTCAGCAGAATGCAACTTGAACTGATGCATGCGCTATGCTGGTTCAATATGTAGAAAGCTTCCCACAATTAGCGTGTAGTCTTATTCTTAGATTCAGCGAAAACTGAGGTTTTTTTTTCGAACATTGGGCTACACCCACACTTGCTGCAGTGCATGTAAAGATTGCCTGAGATCACCAGCATAGCGCATGTGTCAGTTCAAGCTCCATTTTGCTCACCCCACCAGCAATTTACTTTATGAGAAGCAGCACGTAGCAATGAAGCCAGCCAACGAGGAAAATAACTTTGGGTCATCGCCGAATCCTGCCTTCACACCACGTGTAACATCAGAGTATAGTTCGGCAATATTGTGGTCCCCTCCCCCATCGTAAGCCGTTATACTTCCCTTTTCTCGAGTTCTTTTTCCTCCATGTCTTTTCAATAAATCCAGTTGATAGTTTGCACTTGTGTCTACTCCGTAACATGTGTCCGCCTCAACTTCTTTAGTCCTGGAACTGTAGAGCAGTTTTTTTAATCGTGCAAAGCCAACTGGCCCAATACTTCACTTTGCTAACTGTTTCAGTTACAGAACGTACTTATATGAGGGATTACATATAGGGAGAGTCATACAGAAAGAGGCCCCTTAGTGCGCACACTGCGATGGGACATCTTTCGTCTTTGTGCTGTGCTGCTCAGTTAATAATACTTTCAAAATGAATGCTTATTTCTTGTCCTCTTTTCACTACACTTCTAATAGACGCTTGGCAGGAGTGTCTCAGGAACAGAGTTTCCATGATCACGGCATGCTCAAAAGATTGCCGGAGTTGGGATTCAGAGCCGAAGACCCAAGTCTGCTGCTGCTTATCACATGCACCTTACAACGTTCGTTCCTATGATAGTACAGGTCCACGCACCAGCACGATGGAGGCGACCAGATAGGAGAACACCAATGCCACGGTGAGCCGAACGTGAGCGTCGCTGATCGCGAAGATGAGTAGCACGAAGAGCACGTGTCCCGGAATCGAGAGCAGCAGCAACAGCTGGGACACCCGTGCTTGCCGATCTGTGGGGAAGAAATGACTCGGTACTAGTCACTGGCCTCATGATGAGAATAACGTCCAGGAGAAATAATACAGGAATTTTAATAAACACATAATACAATGAAAGCAGCACTCTGGAAATGACAGTTATATAGTAGGAACTACTAATATATAAGGTTTGCCCAGGTGCATTGATTCACAGCGGCATACGCGAGAAACTGCAGCAGGTGACTCAGGAAAGCGCACGCGCTGACTACCTGCCTTCGACTCGTAGAGGTCGGTTCCAGCTATTTCAATTAGTTCTGTAGGTAGGTCACTCCCTACTGTTCATATTTAACGAAGATTTACAAGTGACTATGCACCAGAGGAAACCTGTTTTTGTCCATCCATATCATAACGCTTGTAAGAATCGACGCTGATCTCAGGAAACTTTGATCTTCTGTGAAGTACGCCAGTGACGTACTTGTGATCGTTGCTATCGTCCTCATTATCAATCTAGAATATGTCCACTGCAGGACGAATGCATCTCTCCATGATGTCCAATTTATTATATACATTCAGCAAGCCGATTCCCTCTTATCCTTGCCAACTTCTCAATTTCGTAATTCCATCTCACCTGCTGCCGTCCTCGGCTGCGTTTCCCATCCTTTGGCAACTATTGTGTTCCTCTAACTGACCACCGGTTGTTTGTTCTGCGCATTACGTGACCAGCCCTGGTTGATTTCTTTCGCTTAAGGTCAACTAGAATATCCGCTACCGCCGTTTGTTTCCTGACCCATCCTGTCGTCTTCGGATGTATTAATGTTCATGAGTAGACAGTTTGTAGTTTGTAGTGGGACGTTCTACCTCATCAAAAACGCGAATGCATATGTGTTAACACGTGGTCTGATAAACTTTCTGGGCGCTTGAGCACATATTCGGAGGGCAACTCTTGTGCGTCAGTAGTGATTTTGTTTGTGTGGTTGATCAGAAGTATTCTAATTTTTTCGTGAATTAAAGCCCCTGATCGCTTTCCGTGGCTGTCGTCAGCACACTCTGGACAGATTAGTACTGAATACTGACGCACATTCGTGCGGATGCGCCACGAGATGCTCAAGAACTTCAAGCGTATTCGTTCATGGAAAGTGTTTTGCCACGTGCTAAAAAGCACTACATTGTCTAAAAGAGCAAGAAACTGTCCTTGGATAGCATAGCCCACTCCTGTCCTAGCCTTGCAACAGCGCGTGTAGAGGATCAGCTTCGTTGCACGGTGTTACAAGCATTTCACAGGACCCGCAACCAGAATCTGTTGTTAACTTAGCAACGTAGTCGCCAATGTACCACAAGCCCGAATAAGTCACCGACATTGGAGCAGCGGCTTGACATTCTGATAGAAGTTTTTGAGACAGTGGGGCAGACCGGGCATCTCGGCTTCTTCCGGGCCTTCACCACATCTTGGCCGAATTCTTCCAAAAATGCCTCAGTTGGGTTGTACCCCTGTTTAATTTGGTCTTTTCCCGGGCCTTCACAATCCGATCAAGGGCAGCCGTAACGTCCCTGACGTCGTCAGCACATAACTGACGGATTTCCGTACCAAAAACCATGTTGCCTCCACAGTAGACTGCATTGTGAAGAGCAAGGCGTGAAAATTCTCTTCTGTAAAAGCACCGTTGCCTGAGACGACTGATCTGAACATGACTGTAGATTTCTCATGTAGACACTGAACTTGTTTTCTAGCCACGGCAAACGACGATCGAGAGTATTGCACACCGGCCCCTTGTACATGTTCTGTACGCACATATTCTGTACGGACTTGGGATATTTGCACATGTTCTGTACGGTCTTGGGAGAAGTGGTCCTTAAATAATAAACGCCCGCTGTTAATGCTGCTTCTTTTGTGTCAATTTCTTTGTTTCTGTCTCTTGGTTTTCCCACTATTCCAATTTGCTGACACTCCCGTAGTATGGTGCTGGGTAACAGGTGTCTCAGCTTGCGGCTGCTTCTGCGCAGAGCTGATAGACGAAGCGATCAAGGCGACGGTGAGTTAAGGCAAAGTTATATACGTATAAAGAGAGGCGTTACATATTCGACACTGGGGCCGACAGCTTATTGGGCTCGCAGAGAGGTTCGACGACGACCCGGAATTTCTTCGTTCGCTGTCCCTGTCTCTCCGCGCAGCTTGCTTCTTTTATAGCCCTGGCCGATTCCTTGCATCAGCCAGTAGTTCGAAGCCTCCAATCAGGAACCGCCGTTGGTCGCTGGATGGAATCGGATCCGTGGAGGAGAGGGCTTGCCGCACGTTGCGTGAGGAATTGCCGTCGGTTGCGTCAGGCGCATAGCAGGAGTTGCCGGGGGTTGCATGAGACTCCCGCCTTGGTTGGCACCCGTTGCATCAGGCACCTCGCTGGTGTTGACGCTGGTTACATCAGATAGTCTATTGATGTTGACGCCACTTGCGTCAGACGTTTTACCAGCTTGAATGCCTTGCGAAGCAAGGAAGTTTGGGTTGGGAGCGCTGGCATAACAATGGCCACGACGTCGAAATCATCCATAAAATGTAAAAATGTGCTAGTTGGCGCTCTCTAGCTATGTCAGTGTTATTGTACACAGCCACAACTTTCTGTAGCTATGCTGCCGAGGAGGCAGAGCGACTACAGAGTTTCCTAACGTCATCGAGTATAATTGTCGGAACTTACAGTTGCTTCTTGACAATGCAAATGGAACGAAGCGGTTGAACTTCCAGACTGAATATTACTTCGACGTGCTTCAGTTCTTTAACATGAAAGTGCGCCCCTTCGGACTCCAGAAAGATTTCATGACGTCTCAGTATGTGACGGAATGAACTGTGCACATTTTCAGAAAATACAAAGAAAAATGCTGGTATTAGGCCACTTCCTTCCAGAGAAGGACACGCCAGGGAGCTATTCAGCGCATTCACACATAAGTTCATGAGGTGATGTCCATAAATTCAAGTTATGCTGGTCATAAAATGAGCATAAATTACATGTTTGGTGCTGTGTAACCACGACGAATACAACCAACCAGACACAGCAAAATAAAAAGGACAGAAAATTCAGCTACTTGGTAGTGCTGGTGGGGAGGAGCTAGTGGAGAGGATTCATATTTAATACGTATATACACGCACACAAGATAAGACAACAAGACAACACAAATGCTGGCGTTTGTGCTGTCTTGAAGATCCGCTGGCGTGCTGCTCATGAAATCAGCCAATACTTCCCTGGCCCACTTACTTCGTAGTTGGTGACGACATTGCCAAGAAGAGAACAAGAGTTTCTTGGTTGCTTTTTACGCATAGTTGTTCTGAATTCCTTGCTGCATGTAATACAACAGCAATAACATTTGGCTCTCATCTACACCTTGATTAAAGAGCGGCAGTGCTTTACGTCTATATAAGTTCAAAAAGCGCAGTAGGGCCCTTGAACAAAAATACGGATATAAAGGCGCTAAATACTGGAAGTTACAGAGGGTTGAAGACGGGAGTGTAATGCAATAAATGTAAAAGTAGGAGTGTTACGTTTTCAAGCAAGGATCCACGCTGTTAATTTTCAAATTTCAAAAAAAATGTTCACTGTGAGTACCATGTAAAAATGTTGCGAACTTACTGTTCAAAATTTTACTTTTCATCCAGAAATAAACGCTGGTTGTATTAATATACAGCAACGAGTGAGCGCAGATGCTATCGTCAGGGCGAGTGCCAGCGAGCTTCACTTGAGCGGTTGGCATCGCAGAAAAAAAAACCCAGCCGCACAGAATTAGGAAGAGTGAATAAAAGATAATACGGTATACATGTGCATACAATATGGAGTCTTAAGAAGAGTCGTCGTAACAAAGTGGTATTGCCTGCGTCCGCTCATAAACCCTGCGCTTGATATACGAATCATTTTCCTATACTACGTAATCATTCTAAACCTTTCATTTCAGCTTTTCCATCACATCCATCTATGTACTTACATAAGCAGCCCCCCTCTGTCCTCTTTCTATCCTTTACTCCTCCCTCATCCACTGAGGGCCGCCTCTCAGGTGTCAGCCGCTCTAGCCAGACAGTTACAGTGCGGCCATCATTATTCTTTTTCCTCTTCCCCATTTTGTATATATTTACTGAAGTAAGCAATCACTTACTACTTCTACACCCTTACCGCACGTCCCAGTAGGTAGCCCAGCCACGTTACAGTTTTCGCATTTTGTCTTTCATGAAAGACCATAAAAAATAGTATAGCAATTTCCAATGTCAGTCATGAGAGCTGTTTCCATATTTCCTTGCACATTTTGTAAAAGCAAAACAACTGAAAATGGCGCCGCAAAAAACGAATCTATAGCAGTGGTCACTGTGAGGGGTAGCACTCACTGCTTCCGCATAGTCCCGTGAGAGGGTCAACGCAGTGGCGCTTGTCGTCCTCTGGATGAAAGCCAAGCTCAGAGCGCTGCGCAAAGAGCGTCGACAACCGGCTTGCGTGAATAGCCGCCAGGTTGCCGTTGACGCCTGCAACGAGAGGGTGGCGAAAACTATGAAGCGCGAAAGGACTCCTTTCCGCTGTTTCACTGCAGCCTGAAATGCACAGGCAACAGCAGTTGCTTCGAAACCAAGAAATGCTCATCGCTTTAGTGGTGCAACACACGAATTTGGATGCGACACGCCAATGCTTCATGCCTACGATGCGCATCGTTTTTGTAATCGTATTCGCAGCCTTCAGCCATTAACAACAGTCGTAGCTGCCGACGGTAACGAAGGCCAGGCATGTTGTCACACGCTTCAGCATTTACAGAGCCGCGATGTTCTTCCTTGCTACGCTTGAAAGCCCAGAAGAACCTCGCCTCAAGTAGCTAGCATATCTAGGTATCGTCAGCGCTTGCCAGTCGGCTGCAACCTTTTATTTAGTAGAAGATTGTTACTCCTGTCAACAAGTACTTCCGCTGGCACTGTCTTTGCCTAAAATTGTACAAATGCCGACAGGTCTCCCCCGGAGAAAGCTTAATTGCTGCCAGAATACAATGTAATATACCTCACTTGTAGAAACAAGAGCGGTGTACTCACCATTGATGACTGGTTGAAACACGGCCAGTCCGCTGAAGTGGGTCACGGCCAGGTCAAGAATGTAGCCGCCAATGCTAAAAAAAAAAGGAGGAGCCGACTAAGAAAGAAAAGTAGAAGAGGATGGCTCTCACCTTCGAGTCGACTTAGACTCGCACAAGGGACCCTGTGAGCTTTTTTAAAGCGATGTCTTACCAGTGGCTGTGGCACTGTTCCAACAATACTTTCCCAACGAGCAGTTAATGTTGCTGGGGGTGCTCCGAATACACCAGGACTCGAGGAGAAGCCACCTTCTCGGGCTTGTTTCAGTGTATATGGCGAGAGTGCCGTCGAAAGCCATTATATAGTCAAGTTCCTGAGAGCGTACGGCAAGAGCGCTGCGCGGAGCTTTTATTATCCGGTCGTTGTTCTTGTGTTTGTGGATTTTATCATAAAAAGTTTTCCTTTCACCGATACAACTGGCTGGGAACTGCGAGTACGAAACTTTCTACACGGTCCCCCGGGTATTTTTTGAGGTGGTCAATCTTTCGGCCGTGGCAGCAGGTGAGCGAGCGTCGATACTGGTTTGTGAGTCCCTTTAACGCCTTTTTTTGTCAATGATGAACGGGGACAGGAGAAGAAGGCACACAACACAGGCGCGAACTTTCAACAAAATGAGCCTTTTGTTGAAAGTTAGCGCCTGTGTTACGTGTCTTCTCGTGTCCCCGTTCATCCCGCGCTATTTTTGTCGACGATGTTGTACCAACAAGCCCAAATGGAAACTCTGCGCAACTTTTTCGATAGCCCTGAAAACCTGTTGGCAGCGACGCGTCGGTCTGGCATCATTCATTCATTCATTCATTCATTCATTCATTCATTCATTCATTCATTCATTCATTCATTCATTCATTCATTCATTCATTCATTCATTCATTCATTCATTCATTCATTCATTCATTCATTCATTTTATTACCTCAAAGGTCCCTGTTGGGATATTACATGAGGGAGTGCGTGATAGAAAGGCTAACAATATAATGGTAGTTATGATGGGATGGTTTCGATGAGCCGTTTGAATGCTTGGGTGTCGATGATGGTGGCGACTTCGGTGGGCAGGTCATTTCAGTCTTGGGCTGTGCGCAGGAAAAACGATTGGTGAAAGGTCACAGTATGGGCTTGTGGTGGGTATACTGCGTTACAGTGACTGTTGCGGGGAATGCGGTGGACTCTTCTGATGTATGGATTCTCTAAAGGCAAAGAATGGAAAAATTTATGATAAAGGTGAAGACGTGCAATTTTGCGGCGCTTAGCCGGATCGGATAAGTTAATCTCTGCTTTTAGAGCCGAGACGCTTGATGTGTATGAAGAGTTAGATAGTGTCGTATGACGGTTTATTGACAAAGTACTGACGACTTGTGCAGTCGAAGTAGCGCCGGTCCAACAGGAACGCAGATCACGCGCACAGCAACAGCCGACCGAGCGTGGCTTCTTCCTCCTCTTCACTACAGATACAGTAAACTCTCACTTGTACGAACGTCGGTTTAACGAATATTTCAGAATAACGAACTTTTAGAAAATCCCCGGCGATTTTCTTATGCATTCTATGCAAAAATCTTTCAGTTGAACGAATTGCAGAATAGTGAATTTTTCAGTTGAACGAACTTGATCCGCGGGCCCAGGCTCATTTTTTAAATCAATTCAACAAAGTTTTGTGCACTGCAGCACTGGCATAGCCGATGCGAGCCGCCGCTAAATCGCCCATCCATCGGCGGCGGCGCGACACAGCTGGACGTTGACAGTGGTGCTTCATTTGAGGACTATGTGCAGTGTGACTGTGATCTTGTCACTTGTGCAGAACTATCTGATTTGGAAATTGTTTCGAGTCAGGTTCAAATCCTGTAACTCTAGCCGAGGCGGTAGAGTATGTTAGAAAGTTGCGAGACTTCGTGTCTCAGCAACAAGTTGTGCCACAGTGCACAGAAACGTAGACTCTTTGGAAGGCTTTGTCTCTTCTTGCGCTTTAAGGGCACCAGTCTAAATGATAATTACAGATTCCTTTTCAAAATAAATTGCATTTCACACGTTTGACTCTAATGTCTGTTGTGCCCAATGCTGTTCAATATTCTAGTGAATATTCAGTTTAGTGAACTTTCAGTTAAGTGAACTATTTCCTTGGGTCCCTTGAAGTTCACTCAATTGAGAGTTCACTGTAGTATAAATCGTGCCGCACGGTTCTGGACAGACTCGAGGGCGTAAATGACGTTATTGTGGTGAGGATCAAAAATCGCATGCGCTACTCTAGCTTTGGCGGGACAAAGGTTTCGAAGGCAACTCTTTAAATAGAAGGAGGAGCGAGCGAAAGGTTACGGCGATTGCACCCTATAGAGTACGATTAGCAGAATTTATTATGTGGTTAATATGACAGGTCCAAGTTAGGTCACGCGAGTTGTACACACCAAGATATTTAAATGAATCAACTCTTGCGATCTGGTTGTTATTGATGCTGTAGTTATAAACAACATGATTATGACGACGGTGAATAGACATTAATACAGTTTTAGATACATTCAAGGACATGAGCCAAGTGTTACACCAGTTCTGTATGCGGATGAGGTCGCATTGTAATGTGGAATGATCAGAGGGGTTAGTAATTGCGCGGTAAACAACACAATCATCTGCAAATAGACGGATGTGAGAAGAAATATTACATGGGGGGTCATTAATGTATATCAAGAAGAGGAGGGGACCAAGTAAGGTACATTGCGGTACACCTGAAGGAACGGGTGTTAGAGATGAAGAGCGTGAGTTGGCATAAACGAATTGCTGACGGTTGGTTAAAAATCCCCGTATCCAGTTTAAAACACAGGGGTGGATGTTAAGACAGGATAATTTTAATAAAAGACGACCATGGGGGACCTTGTCGAATGCATTTTTGAAATCTAAGAATATTGTGTCAGTCGGAATGTTACGGTCTAGGTTTGTGTTTAAATCATGCAGAAAAAGAGCAAGTTGGGTGTCACAGGAGTAATTTTTGCGAAAACCATGCTGACTTGAGTGAAAGAAACTTACAGATGTTAAGAAGTTAGCAGTATGGGAGTATACGATATGCTCCATTACTCTACAAGAGACGCTCGTTATAGAAATCGGACGGTAGTTACTGGGCGATGCTCGGCTTCCTTTCTTGAAGACTGGGATGACCTTGCCCACCTGCCAGTCATGCGGAACTGAACCGCTGTCAAGTGATTCCTGAAATGTGAGTGACAAAAACAGGCTACACGCATGTTTAGTATTTTTTAGCACTTTAGCGTTGATGCCGTCTACTGCCGTGCATGACGAGTTATTCAATGATTCAATTACTTTGGCAATGCCGCATGAATCAAATGTGATGTCTTGCATGAGCGGATATGCGGAAAGTGGAAGATCGGGTAAACTGTCGGTGGCTCATTAGTAAAAATGGAACTAAATACTGTGTTAAGACAATCAGCAACTTCATTCTCAGGAATAGGAAGTCCAGAGCTATTATTAAGTGAAATCTCATTACACTGAGAGGGATTAATTGTTTTCCAAGATCGCTTCGGGTTAGTTTGCAACATAGCTGGTAGGGTGTTAGAAAAGAACTTGTGCTTAGTTTCGATGGTTAGCTTATACGCCTAGTGCGCGCCGACGGAAGCGCCATAGGCGGCGAACTCAATCATTGCTCTCGGGAAAGCAAGCAGACGGCCGCCGTGGTTTCCTACGTCGTTGTACGTGTGTTTCCGCGTTGTTCACGTTTCCGTAGTGAAATAAGCAACGTTCGTCGTATGTGTGGTGGCCGAAACTTTAAGGGATGTCGAATAGCAATTGCTGTGGAGTGGAGTGCTCAAACACCTACAAAAACGCGCCCGGAACACGGTTTTACTCACTTACCGCAAGGCCTCCTGAGCAAGAGCGACGGAAGCGATAGATCGCCGCTGTTCGTTGGCAAAGACGAGCCGCTTCGTCATTGTGCGGGTTAACACGTCGCTTCTTGTTCTAATGCTTTCGTTCTGTCATATCGGTGCTCGCTGGATGCACTCGATCATGTTGACACTGGTAGACGATCAAAGTTATCAGCCTGAGCATGCGTTGGTTCGGTGCGACCGCCGTGCAAGGGCACTTCGCTCAAACGTTCTATATTTCAGAAGTGTTGTAGTTCGGGCGAGTTGGTCATCCATGAACTTAGCTTGTACTAGCGCGGTACATGTACTGCGCTATTACAAGCTAAGTTCTATATTTATTATTTACAGAAACAGAAATGCAGCAATGGTTGACTTCAGAAAGAACAAGAAGTGATTGAGACGTCACCTTTGTAAACAAAACAAAGCGGATGTGCACCACGAGCTGCACCTCATAGCTGGATCTTGTTACGCTGGTCTGCGCGGCGCACCTTTGATATTCACCGGCATGACGATTCACTCCACGCGGACGTTCGTTCTCCTCCGCAGTCGGTCATCACAAGTCTTCTCGGCGACCCTCTTCAAAACTTGTCACTGTCATCTCTTGATACTTAACTCACAGCACTAGATCATCAAACAACACGTCTTCTGCGGTCGAGAGAACGATGCTATCACTAGAACGACATAACTTCATCGCCGACTAACTCCTCACTGACTGACTCTGCCCCCGCGTATGCATTGCCTGTATCGGCTCACGCCTGGGCACCTGGGTTCGGGAAGGTGCGTATGATTCGTCTGTGCGTAGCACAGCGAAAGCTAGAGAAAGGGCGAGATCCTCTCACCGATTCGTCTGCGGAATCAGACGGCGCCGCTGGCTCGGCTTTGCTTTCTCGAATATGCCGATCTTTCGCGTTCGTTGGCTGTGTCGGTGGCATCTTCTGCGGAGAGGGTAAGAGGCGCGCGGGCGCGCTCCGGGCGCCTTTTTATACTTGTTTTTTCGATGTGCGCGCTCTGTCGCGCACGAACCGTCGGCGCCAGGCTTTCATGCCGTCGTTCGAAATCGGCGACGTGCGCTTAGTTAAGCGCTCGTTCGTGAGAAATATCGTGCACAAGTCCACTTTCGTAGAGGCTCGCGGCTTTCCTGCAGCCGCCAGTGCAGAATTAGTTGTCTGGCACCCGCACGAAGGGGAAATAGCAGCCGCGAACTTCATTCATTTCCTCACAGCAAAGCTGTGCAAAGCGTTGTCGTTTGCTCGGCTTCCCGCACGTACTGTCGGCGGCGCCCGCTAGGTGGCTATCAGTGGCGCCTCTATAGGCGGTGCACAAGGCGTATAATATTCTTTCTCCACTGCGTAATACTTCTGCCATGTGGAAGCACAGTTAACTCGTTTGGCAGCTCGAAACAGGCGTTTTTTCTTATTTAGCCGTTTGAGGGATACATTGAACCATCGGGAATTTATTTTTTCTGTTATAGTAATGGTGTCATCGCTTCTCTTGTCGATTGTAGGGGGGTCAAGGAAGATGGAGCCGGGCTTTCAGAGACATCATCATTGAAAGCAGCGCAAAAGACATCTCTGCGACGGGGTGGTTGCTCTCTCAACGCACGACGCGACACATGGCGGATGTACTCTTCTGTGTATTCGCTTCTCCTTAGCTCGGCAGTTACATTTGTTTCCTCCATCACTCTTTGCTCTTCTGATGCGCAGACTGTTCTTGCACGGGATAGGAGGACCGACACCATGGAAGCTTTCTGGGCAGCTGGATGGTTGCAACTGGATTGTAGATACCTGCCAGTGGACGCTGGCTTTCTGTACATAGAAATGTCCCCACGGCATCTGTGGGGATCACCTTGAAGATCTAGGGCACGTTTGTCGGTCCGGTAAATGACACTAACCTTAACGTCGGACTAAAACATCAAGAAAAGTGAGCGGCCCGTTTACTCTCGTTCCACTGCGAGCTGTGTCGCTGGTTGTGGCAGTTTGGGTGGGCGCCGAAACCGCCCACTGCCGAATCGTTCATAATGCATAAGCGATCACCTGTACCTGACAAATATTTCCGGTATGTGTATAAAAAAACGCAGTACAGTTTGTTTCATGTACTCAAGTGTGAAATTTATAACTGTAACGGAGATTGCCACATGCATCGCACCCCGTTTGCTTGCCTGTAAATGTCTCCGCTGAGACTGGAGAGTGTTTCTTGAATGCAGTACTCTAACAAGGAAGGGACCCTGGGAAGGCAGCGTTGTTGCGACCGGCCTTTGGAGGCACCAGAGACTCCGGAGGAAGAGGCTGGAGGAAGGCAAACTTAACAGAGGTTTTATTTACATGGGCGAGCAGTTTGTTTCTACTTGACGATTTCGTCCTACAGGACGAGGATCTCCTGTCTACATGACGACGATTGCCCCCCGAATGAGCCCGCGGGGCTCGTTTTAAAGGGTCTCTTTCCCCAGATCCCTAGATGGGGGAATTTCTGCAAGTTGGGACGGTCCAATCGCGTCCCACACAACACTGATGAGGGTGCCACCCACACTCGCCCAGGTCAGCGTCGTAGACTGGGGTGTGGCCACCGCACTCTGCTGCTGTTGCACCAAGGGTGCAACCTGTGGTCCCCGCCATGTGAATGCCGTATGGCGATGGGTCCCACCGCGGACACAAGGTCTGCAGTTCCGAAGCACCTTGTCGATCAATTTGTGGGGCTGGTTGTCATCCGCGCGGACGCCGCTGTCTCGTCAAGGTAGATTTGGCGACAGAAAACCATTATGGTCGTCTGGCCGAACGGGGATGGGCCGGACTGCAAGGCGCCTCACGTCCCATCTCGGGAGGACAATTCAAGCGCTTGAACCATTGTAAAGGCAAGCTTCGGCGCCCGGTTCGAAGAACAGGGGACGCCGCTTCCTAGTCGGCGCAGGGGCCGATCGTAACAGCTCGTCCACCGGCGGAAGACTCGACCTGAGGGTGACCAGCTGTACAGGTTGCCCGAAGCGTCGGTGAAAGTCGCGTACTCCGGGACACTGCCGAAGACGCCGAACCATCTCGCACTCGTTCCTCGGTGCTTCCTTCCTGGGAATACGCATACACACACACAACCACAGGCACGGGAGAGCGCCCTGCCCGCACTGAGACACATCGAGTCCAAAACAAAATCATGTGAAAACACCCTGCCTTAAATAGTACAACTAAAACACAAAGGAGCAATCGAAGCGTTTCTCCGAACTCTCGCTGAAGCTCCCAATCCCGATACGAGTATAAGCTTCCTATTAAACTGCCTTGAACAAACATGATCTCTTCTCCAGTGATGTGCCCTTCGTCATAGAGTTTCCTAAAATTAACTAGAGGGGACTCTGGCGCTGCGATCGTTCAGCTACCATGGGAATGATGGGTAGTACACAAATTTGCCTAGTCTTCGTGCTTGGGGCTTCAAACGTACTTAAGGCTTTGTTTATTGCTGTTTTTTGGCGTTCGTTCCGGATAAAAGAATAGACCGTTGTGAACTTCGTGACCAGCTTTGATTTGGTGAGCCTAAAAAAGTTAAAGTGGTGAAGTGGAACTGCTCAGTTTTGCTGAACTTCGTTTTGCGACAAAGCGGATGCAGCCGACGCGGAGCCAAACGGAGCCGAAAGAACGAAGTTTAGACAAATTTGTGTACTACCCATCATTCCCATGCTGGCTGAAGCGTCATGCGTTGCAGCTCCCATAGACACTAGCGCCAGAGTTCCCTCTAGTAAGTATTGTAGGAAACTCTATGCCCTTCGTGGCCTACTTGTGTGCAAGCGTCAGTAATCTACTGTAAGTCAACCAGGCCTCATGCTCATGAACAAAAGCTTTACGCTACAACCTATCTTTTGATCCCAAAATTTTGTGCCGCCAAAGCTAGTAGTCAAGTTCCTTTGAGCTGACGAAAAACAGACTGTCGTGCTGTACTAACACAAGGAGCGCTATTCACTACTCACATCCGCAATTTCACGTACTAGTGCTACTGCGCGGATGTACCACTAACTCTCCTTTGCGGTCACACTTCTCATAAACAAACACGGATGTACTACTAACTCTCGTTTGCGGTTACACTTCTCATAAACAAACACGGATGTACTACTAACTCTCGTTTGCGGTTACAATTCTTACAACGCATACACACATACTCGCGCACTAACTCCTCCTACTCACATTCACACAAGAGCGCATGCGGATTAAAACAATAAATAAACAAGAAAAAAACTTTCGCATGAACCCTGAAAAAACACGAAGAATATCCCTGCTTCCTCACGCGCACTCAAAATAAACTGCTCAGGGCACTCTTAAAACACTCCTATCGTCGCTCTCAATAACCTACTCGTAGGACACCCTAACGCACGCTCCGATGCGTGTCGTTACGCAACCGCACACCGCTTATTCTCAAAAGAAACACGCACAACTTAAGAAATAAACATACAGCTTAAGAAATAAACAGAACTTAAAACTAGTTGCATGAACAATATCTAGTAGCCGAGAAACCAAAAGAAAACATTCCAAAACTAAAATAAGCAAAGAAAACAAAATTCAATATGAAACAAACAAGCCCGGTAGCGACAATATCCCAAAAGCTTACGGCTGTCACTCATTTTTCAGACGTATGCGCGGCGGTCGCTCCCTGTGGGCCTTTCTTGTCGGAGGGGGACTACAACAATCGCGAAACTCGTTCGCTTCACCTCCGAACCCCCCTAAGCTCTTCGCTGGAGGCCTGCATTCTTGCCCTCTTTCCGCTACTTCTTGGGAACCACCTACCCTGCATTCCTGCGTCCCATCAAACGCGCCGTGGATAGAACGACGGGAGGCTGACTGACTCCTTCCCTGTGACCGCCTTCGCGCACCATGCGTTTTTCGTTTTCCTTTCGTCCGGCGGCTCGGACGCATGCAAAACTTTGACGCCGATGACAAACGCCTCACTCTGCTTGCTACGCTCAAACATTCAGAGCCTTTCTTCGAACTCCTCGTCCCTTTTTCTGCGCTCCTGGCTCGACGGCGTCTCTTCCGTCTACGCCGCTTCTTGGGGCTCATTTTCGAGACTCCCGCTCTCACCTCTTGCTCATCAGCAATTTCGTTGCTCTCTTTAGCTGTCTCACCCGCGCAGTCAAAATGATTTACATACAAATCATCCTTTTCTTCCCTCTCCAGACTGGCGGACAGCTTAACGTCTATGGCAACAATGCAGCTGTTTTCCTCCGAACAACCTAGCTCGCATGCCTGGGAGCTGTCCACAACTGCTTTGTACTCTCTGCTCTGTTCGTTCGCGACACTTCCTGAAATTACGCTGGTGTTCCTGCCTAGCGGGTCGAAATATCCTGGGACACCGCATGCAAGAACCACCGTTGCGATACTCTCACTTGGTATTTGTGCCAGCTTTTCCGCAACTGTCTTTACCGTTTCTCTAGAATTCCATTGGCACAACACCTTGTCGCACTTGTATTCTGGCCTTCGCGGCCTCTCCTCTAAGCGACGCATCTTTCGCAGCTGCCAACCTCGGTTCATTCTTGACCTGCTGCTATCTCACGACGTGCTACCTTCTCTACGGCTCTGCATTGCACCGCACTCGATTGTTCCTCGCGCCTCTCGTGCGCTACATCTACAGAATGACCACTCCGCTGCTTCGTATCTAACCCGCGTTCTAGTCTTTCAATCTCCTCATCTAATGCTTTCATCGCCTTCCTATGTTCCTCAACCCTTTTTGCCTCCTTGATTTGCTCTTCCTGTTCTCTTTTCATTTCAGCCTCTCTCTTTTCCTGTTCAATTAAGATCATATTCCCGAAGTATTCAACATCTTCCTTATTTTCGCTTTCGACTATTGCTTCACGGATTTCTGATGCGGGCGTATCGTCGTCTACCTGTATGTCGAGCTCCCAACACAACTCCAACAGGCTATCTTTCGTCAATCTCATCAGGTCCATGGCGACTACTTTGCTTTGGCTCAGCTCTCACAAAACACAAACAAACCCACCAGTGTCTCAATTCTGGGTCTAGAGAAATTGAAGCCTGGCAAATCCTACAGCAGATACCAAAAGCAAAACACACAAGCAGTAACAAGTAGCAAACATCCCTTTCTACCTTTTCACTGCTTCTCCTTCACTGCCTCAAACCTGCCAAAACACTCCCGCAACGAACCCTCGTCTTCTTCTATCAACTAATCTGAGATACCATGCTTATCCTAACATGCTCAGATCATCGCCGAGTGCTGCTCTGTGCTGAGATAACAACCACAATTCCTAGGCAGTTGCTGGTTCTATCTCTCTTTTAACAGGTCTAGGCTAAAAGACTCGATACATCTCAAGCGCAAAGCCAGGCACTCACCCCATACCGTGCGGTCATGGTACGCTGCGTCGATCCCGCCGAATTCCAGGTTCCAGGGCTTTCGGCTGACCTCCGGTCCATGTCGCTTTCCATCGATCCGTCATATCCCACCGTCTGCCATCCAGTTGTTGCGACTGGGGTTTGGAGGCACCAGACTCCGGAGGAAGAGGCTGGAGGAAGGCAAACTTAACAGAGGTTTTATTTACATGGGCGAGCAGTTTGTTTCTACTTGACGATTTCGTCCTACAGGACGAGGATTTCGTGTCTACATGACGACGATTGCGCGTCGAATGAGCCCGCGGGGCTCGTTTTAAAGGGTCTCTTTCCCCAGATCCCTAGATGGGGGAATTTCTGCAAGTTGGGACGGTCCAATCGCGTCCCACACAACACTAATGAGGGTGCCACCCACACTCGCCCAGGTCAGCGTCGTAGACTGGGGTGTGGCCACCGCACTCTGCTGCTGTTGCACCAAAGGGTGCAACCTGTGGTCCCCGCCATGTGAAGGCCGTAGGGCGATGGGTCCCACGCTCGGACACAAAAGGTCTGCAGTTCCGAAGCACCTTGTCGATCAATTTGTGGGGCTGGTTGTCATCCGCGCGGACGCCGCTGTCTCGTCAAGGTAGATTTGGCGACAGAAAACCATTATGGTCGTCTGGCCGAACGGGGATGGGCCGGACTGCAAGGCGCCTCACGTCCCATCTCGGGAGGACAATTCAAGCGCTTGAACCATTGTAAAGGCAAGCAGCGCTTCGGCGCCCGGTTCGAAGAACAGGGGACGCCGCTTCCTAGTCGGCGCAGGGGCCGATCGTAACAGCGTACAGGTCTCGAAACATCGGGGACACCTGAAAACTGCGGCTAGTGCCAGTTTGGCATCTAGAAATGCCGATTCAGGAAATGATATGTGTGCGACACACGTAGGTGGTGCAAACATTGCTTTATCGTAATGTTATGCTGGAAAGAACGTTCTCCAGTTTTTTACAACGGAGCTGCTAAGCTTTTCCCTATGCCATGTGGCGGCACCAAAAAGCTATCATCATCATGAACCGGCAGGCGCTCTCCTCGTCCCCTTCTACATCTTCTGCTTCGCTTCCAGAACACGTGCGCCGATTTGTCCGGCGTGGTGTGCAATAACTCTGATGGGCGAGAGAACGAGTACACAGAGAGAGAGAGAGGGAAAGGAACATATAGAAAGAGAGGAATAGAGAGAAAGAGGGAAGAAATAGAGAAAAAGGTAGAAGGCGGGAGAACCAGTAGAGAGAGAAAAACAGAAAGAGAGAGAGAAACAGAGAAAGAAAGGCAAGAAAAAATGAAAAAGATGGAAAGACAGAGAAAGAAATAGACAGGGAAAAAAGGAGAAAGAAACAGATACAGAAAAAGAGATAGGAAAAAGAGAGAGCAAGCATAATATATCCACGAATAGTAAAGTACAAGAGATGAGAAAGGGAAGTGAGGATGAGAGAGAGGAGGAGGGCAACGCCACCAGCGTCGCTGCTTCCTCAATCCGCACCACTTGAGCGTTTCTATTTCTTTTGCGTGTCATTGACGTGCAAAATGTCACGTGTGCCTGCAACATGTGATGACATATGCGGAGTCATACAATAAAAGTAGGATGTACCTGGATATGATCATGGCGACGATGATGGGCCACCAGCCAACAGCCAGTACTTTCCTCGAGGTCGGGTGGCCGCGCGCCAGGTACACCCACGCAGGGCACAAAACAACCAGTACCGTGCCGAACACACTGGCGATCCAGGGCTTGGCTGCAACAAACAAGCGCAGCATGTAAGGGCGCGTGAATGTGAGGCTAGTAAAAGCAAAGGATCGAAGCCTTAAACTTATTCCCAGATGTCCTCGCAGAACTGCCGCTTCTGAGAACAAACAGGGTGCTTCGCAAAAGGTGGTGAGTTCAATGCTTTGCATATGTAGAAAGTATAGGTAGATCTCAGCGAGGCTTAGGGAACATAATTTAGTAGGATAAATAAAGCCTAGGAGTGCGTGCGGGACACATTTTGTGATTGAAATGTAGACACACAGAAATTCCCCATACTAGAGGACGGTATTCACCGTATATTTACGGCTTGTCATTCGTAAGGCGGATGTTTCTCTCACATCCCACTTGCGACGAATTCCACTTTCATTTTGCTTCTCCTCAATATTGCTAGATGTTAGCAACAAAATAACAGTTAGCTTCCATATAGTGTCAGGTTAATGTAGGTTTAGCAGTAATCGTGGCCCTTTGTTTCCCCGAACGTTTAATTAAAGGCTCACTCAAGCACATACTAGTATTGTGCGCAGCGTGACCACATTGACACAAGCTCGACCTGGTGACCCTTATCAAAAATTCACCAAGAAAATATAAAAAAAAAAACACTCTTCACTGGTGAGTGCTTGTATTAGCGAGATATTGTGTGGTTGCGGAAATATTAGGCAGTTTTCGAATAATGTACGCAAAGATAGCGTTCATTGCGTTCGTATTCTATTTCCGTGACTTGACGTAAGTAACCAAGAGGATAGCGTATGACGCATGCGCAGTGGCGATAAACGCTAACGCAATGCTTCGCGTACCCTACTCTAAAGCTCTCAATTATTGCAGTCAAGGTTGATGCTTTTGAATATTGGCCACTAAAATTTTATTGATAGTTTAGCGGTCTATAAGAGGTCTTTTAGCCGTCATGAACGCGCCATTGAAAAGAACATTGTTCATCCGTTGAAATTCTATTGAGATAAGTGTTGAGAGCTTTTGAATTATACTAGGCCACTTAAAGGGGCCCTGCAACACTTCTTGAACACTCTCAGAAAACAGTGCCGTAGTTCAGGCTTTTGAGAACACGTGGCCAAACATTATAACGCGCCGCACGGCCTGCCATTTGCAGTTAATTCTCAAAGTAAGCTAGAAATCGTTCCCTCTTCTTCCTACAAATGAATGACCATGCCTGTGGCATGGTCAGCCTTCTCCGACTGCAAAGCAGCCCTCCAGTGCATTAGGTCGCCATATCATCATGGACCAAATGTAGAGTTAGTCACTGACATAAGACTGCTTCATCACCGCGCTATAGAGAAGCAGCGCAACATAGCCTGCCAGTGGATACCGCGCCACTGCGGTATCTACGGAAATGACCGTGCAGATGAAGCCGCCTGATCTGCACACGATGCTCTCCACTGTGAAGCTATACTGTTATCAATAACGGACGCTGCTTCAAGGCTTCGTTCACTTGCACGTGAACTGACACTCGCACAGTGGAACTCGACGGAATTCACCGACGCCCGTCTTCACAACTTGGACCCGAATCTACCGCTCCGTCTTCCGTCGGGAATAACTAGAGCTGAGGAGACGCTCATGTGTCGCCTGTGGCTCGGGGTGGCCTTCACGAATGCTTACTCATTTCGAATCGGAATTGCCAGCAGCCCGACATGTGATAACTGTAGCTGCGAGGATACAATAGCTCATCTTCTCTGTCAGTGTCCTCGCACCAAGAAATGAACTTTCCAAAGGGTTAGATAAACTTGACAATCGCCCATTGTCGGAGGAAAAGGTCTTAGGACACTGGCCCACACCGTCCCCAGCACGGAAGACTTTGAGAGCGTTGTTGCGTTTCTTGAGGACAATTAGTCTTAGAGACAGACTTAAAGGGGCCCTGCAACACCTTTCTTAGTTGTATTGGAATAGTCTCATTATTGGCGTACATACGACTTCACGAGTCATATGCCGCAAACATTTTTCGAATCCGTCAAGTCTAAGTGGTGTTACCAAATTATAGAGATCACGTTCCGCAGCTTTCTCCCTCAACTCAACGCCGCGAGCGCGCGGAAAGCTAGGCAGCGAGTCGAGGGAGGAAGCGCAGAGAGGCGAGGCTCCGCCCAAGAGCGCTGGCGGAATTTTTTTCTTCATTTTTTTCTCTCTGACGTCTGGGCGCAACCACGTGGTCTGTACCGCCACTTCCGGTCGGCTTGCGTCGTTCTCGTCGATCGGAGCCGATCGCACTGTGTATCGCGCGTGCTTGAAAACTGCGCGTCGGTTTGGTAATGTTGGGTGTGCACCTCGAATGCCGGAGTGTTTTCATCGCTCTGCCAACCATGGAAGCCAACCTGCGCGCTCGTTTGGAACGAATGACAGCTGAGATCGGTTTCGGCCCATACTCCGATACACCGCCTCGTAAGACGGCACTGGCAGACGACCCCGAAGCGCCGCCATTACCGGACGCCAGCATTGTTATCGGAGACATGCTGCGCCCCTGCTACCCCTGCCTCGGTCGGTCGTGAGAACGTGCCGACGATGCAGTTCCCAGCTGACGAGGCAACACTCGGCTGCCACTCTCAACGGCAACCGGCTATGGTCAAAAGCACAGAAATATTCACGCTTTCGGCACTGCGCATGGCGAAGAAAACGGAACCACGCAACTACGAGGAGACGAGCTGTCGGTGAGACCTGAAGTGCTAATATTAATGTTTGTTCGGTGTTTTTAACGCGATAACAGAATATAAACATGCATATTATCTACTTATTGAACACAAAATTAACAACGAAAGTAATAATGAGGGTGTTATCGTGATTATAACATCAGCCAATGGTGGAACTGCCGACAATCGCGTCATATTTTGCGGACTAATACATCATTTGCGATGAAAGTAACTCGCCCAACAATCAATCCTTCTAAGTTATACATCATTTGTTGAGAGAAGAGGGAGCGATTTTCAGCTGACTTTGAGAATTTATTGTAAATTCCAGGCCGTGCGCATGGCTATAATATTTGGCTCGCGTGTTCTCGGGAGCCTCGACTACCGATCGGCAGCGCTTTTTGAGCATGCTTGAAAAGTGTTGCGGGGCCCCTTTAAAGCAGTGCCGTTTTTCTTATTATTGTTTTCCTCTCTTTTTTGTAACACCTCTCTTCTATCATCTTTTATCCCCCTTACCCCTTACCCCAGCTCAGGGTAGCCAGTCGGTCTGAGAACTAGCTAACCTCCCTGTCCTTCCGGTTTTCTTTTCCTCCTTGCACCATATGCCCAAATTCACGACCATTGGCTGATTTGAGCATCGTGGCTGCATAGTCACCGTGGCCACCGTGGGAAGCCACCACGTGCCCGCGCGCACGCTCGCGATCACACTGAAAGTAAGACACGCGCTAGAAGAAAAAAAAATCACAGCATATCCACGGAGTGAATGATGATGAGTGGGCGAAGCTGCGGAGGTTCATCGGTAAACCGTGAATTTTCCGTGAATTCTGCCTAGTACATCATCACCGACGTGAGATCGGGCGCGTTTATACTAAAGGTTCGATGAGTTACGACGACTTGCAGCTCACTTTAATGTTACATGTACGCTGTGAATTTTCATTGTTTAGAAAACCATTGCTTTAGAAAACATCTGGCGTCTTTCGTTAAGCAGCTGGCGTCTTTTCGTTTTGCTTTAGAAACATCTGGCGTTCTTCGTTTTGCTTTTACAAAACATCTGGCGTCTTTCGTTGGTTTATTTCATCAATCAACGGCGTTTTGAACAAAATTTTTATTGTTTAATCACGCACAGGAGAAATCTCACCAGGCACTACCTTGGAGGTAAACAATGGCTGCTAATGGGAATGAGAGACAGAAGAAGTCTGCTTTTAGCTAACACTTACACTTCTACTTCTACTAACGTTTCCTACTGGAACATGCCAATGGCTGCTAATGGGGAATGAGAAACAGAAGAGTTCGGCTTTTAGTTAACGCGCACGCTGCGAATTTTTTATTGTTCAACAACGCACAGGAAAAATCTCCCACCGGCACCACCTTGGAGGTCAAAGCGTAAGACTGGTTACGCACTACGACTACTACGACTACTACGACTACGAGGGACGAACGGGCGCCGCCTTAAGGAGCTTCGCCCCTAAAAAAAGAAAGAAAAAGTGCCCAAGGTCACGACGCGCGCGTGACGTAACTTCTTTCCCCCGTGCCATCCCACCGTGCTTGGCTTCCAGCGCACTCGTCGGGACGAGAGAAAGAACGCAATTGCACCATGCTACAAATCTCTAACTCCGCTCATGGTTGACGGATTCTAAAAATTTTTGCGGCGGTCGATTCGCGAATGAAGCCATTCGATGATTACTTGGAAAATTGTTGCAGGGCCTCTTTAAGGTGCATTGGAAATCCATTGGGTGGGATCGCGGTTTGTTTCGAACGTTCGGTGTCAGCTCACGTATTTGGCCTGGCGGCAAAGTTTGAATAGGTGGCCTCTGGACAATTGCGTGTGAAGGTAACCAAACCTTCGAGAACCGGACAAAGTCTGAATGTGTACTATATGCTCCCCCTGATGTCTCCTAATAAATAGGACTAAGATATCAAGAAGGAATGGCTCAAACAGGCGGTGTTTAGAATCTGGCTGATTAAAGTTCCGGATGATGACAAGTTCACGAAATGTCTCTACTGGAAAGCAGAAATTTCTACAGAGGATATGGATTCAGTCGCACACAGCGCCATAAAGACACATAATATAGCGTCTACACCATTTCCTTCCGGAAAGCAAGCAACGCTGGAAATAAAAGAAAAGAAGCCCTGTATGTCACGCGTTGCTCAGAAACTATAGCGATGTTCGTTTGCGTCTTCTCTCACACCACACCACTCAACTGAGCCAGTTTCTATTCAAATGTTACTTTTGTGCAGCCGTAATAATTAAAAAAATGAGTACTTGAATACTTCAGTTTTAGAGGGTTTTCAGCGGATTTTCAGTAGTTAACGTGATGAAGAACTCGACGAAAGTTAGTTTGGCAATGGGTTGATTATTGAATCACTGTCCCTGAGTATGTGCTTATTGAGCTTGTATAGAAGTGTTCGACGCTTGGGAATTGTGTGAACGGCGTCCTGATTCCCTGCAGATGACAAATTATTGTCAATTGTGCACGCTACAGTTGAGTGTGTGCGTAAGCTGCTGGCGCTGTTAGAATTATCATTGATTTCAGCAGTCGTCTGGATTACTTGTTTTAGTGCGATAGATAGCGTCAAAGAGCTCGTCTCACAAAATTCTGGTGTCGGTGTCGGTGACGTTTTGTGAGCGAAAAAGCGGCGTCGTATATGAGCGACAATTCGAGAAAGATGCAAATATTTAAATAATAAAAATCTTCGGTTCGAGTCGGAATCGAGACCAGGCTTTTTGCGTGACAAGCAGGTGTTCTAGCCCAGAACCACGTGAAGCTGTTTCGGGAAAAAAAAAACCTTATACGACTGTCATGTAGTGTGATGAGTCTCCTCAACGCATGTAATATGGCGCGGCAGAAGCGTGGAGTAGTACCAGGCGTCAAAACGTGAATTGCGCAGCGAGAGTGTTGTTTAAAGGCCAGCCAACTACAAAGCGCTCAGGCGTAATTAGTCATCATCATCAGCACCAGCATCAACGAAGTGCGCAGGTGCGCGTGTTACCTACGCGGTGTGGGTATTTCGCCAGTTCGCAAAAGGAAGAATTGTGGTGTAGTATATAGGCACTTCGCAACCGTACTTCCACAAGTAATTCTAGGATAGTTTGAGAGGGCCAATGTTACGCGCACACACATTCCTCTCCTTGCGGCACTGTCGATGTGTCCACCGAGAAGTGAAGCGTGGAAAGCCATTGAGAAGGTGATGCGAACGCGGCCCGATTATGCTATCGCGTTCTACATCTGGAAGGCGTAGCTCAAGCGTCCTCCAGTTTTTAGGAGCGAAGCTCCTTAGGCCCGCACCCTGCCGTCGCCGCTGAAGCCCCCTTCTCATAAGCATCGCTTTGGGTTGCAGTGGCCGGGGATTTAGGATGACATCTTTAAGCCTCGAGTGGTTTGGTTCTAAGGCACCACAAATTTGAGGTTAAAAGAAATAAACTGTGTGCACAACTGGTTATAATGGTCGTTTTCACTTTCACCACCTTTATCGTGGATTGTGAAAGGACAACCATCATTCCAGCGCACTACGGGCGCTTTGTCGAAGTAGTAGCAGACGCTCTCCCCACCCGGCGCCGGCGCAAAAAGACAACGAAAAGCGCGCGGCGTTCGGCGCGCGCTTCCCACCGCATCACCGTTCGCACCCCTCTCCTACCTGTCTCCCTCCCTGCGCTGCGCGCGCCGCACACTTACTCGCACAGACATTCCCGCCACTGAGCGCAGCAGACGCTCTCCCCACCCGCTCCCCACCCTACCGCCTTCATGAAAGCCAGCCGCGAGGTCAGGCGCATAGTCGTTTCCGTCCCATTTCTAAGGAGCTTCGCTCATTGGTTGTATTCGTACACGGAACAACCGCTATAGTTTTTGTTTTTCATTCCAACCGCAGCAGTGGTGTCCAAGTCAATATTTTCGTTGTGCTTCTGAGTGCTATGCAATGGCGTTCGTCGTATGACTATTATTTTTAACGTCGCGTTTGTTCTCATTTCATTTTCTGAAAATTTGTTTCTCTAATGTGAACTTGAAGGGGAGAGGCGCATGTAATCTTGAAAGCGACTCCACAAACCTCTCCAGACAGCTACATATATTGCACGTACGACAGTCCGTATCTAAACGGCTTTGTTGGGTCGTGAGCAAAGCGCTTGTCCTATTTTGAAGATACGCGGGATAGTGCCTCGTTGCCTTCGCCGACTGAAGGATCATCGCACGTGCGTGCGACGTTTTTCTGCTGCCTGTTCCCAACTCTAGCTGTTATGCATTTGTCATGCTTCTGGCTGTTTATATATGCTCTTGGGTGCTACCTAATGATGTCTTCTGTTAAATTCTATTTCGCACCAGAGTGTGTTGGCCGGGGCAACACACTCCGTTGACAAAATAGACGAAACACGGCAGCTCCGGATCAGAAACCCCTGTTTCTACAATTACAATGTGTCTCGCGCCGCGTCCAATTGAGTGTGCGTCTGCCTACTCTGCTTGAGTCTGCCTTCTCTGCTCGGAGTGAAGAATGCTCGAGCGAAACTTCGATCTTTGTAGAAAAAAGGAGTGTTTTCGCACGCACTTCTCCGTACTAAGCGAGTAAGTGTGGCTGCGCAGGGCGTAATGATGTTGTGTATGCAGATGTGACCTCGTCTTACTGATGCTAGTACAGTTACTTACTTGAAAAATGGTATTAATTAAAAAGAACTCCTTAGGTTTCTGTTGTATTTACTTCCTCTCGGGTGACTTTCTGTCCATCTGCAATAAAATCGAAGCCCGTACGTTAAAGCCGCCGATATTCTCCACAATTGTTCAAGAGAAAATAAAAGAGAGCTTCGATTTGGTCACAAATAATTCATACATGAATTTTCGCAATGCCTCCACTATCATGAGAAATATTTTACTATTTTGTCAGGTATTTCAGTTGTGCTATTAGTTTCTTTGTGCATTTTTTTGTGTACCTCCTAGGAGGCCACGGTCGAAAGTAATCATATTGCGACGTTCTCATGCATGAAGTAGGAAAAGAAACAACGACGTACGCAAGCTAAATCTTGGCACAACATGATTGCGCTTTCACTGGAGCAGGACAAGTGTATATAGACATCATCGCCGCACGCAATGAACGAGCACATAATTTAGCCATCGTGACGAACCAAGCAGGAAGGGCTCAAGTTTGTTTGTCGCGCATACAGCTAATGAAGTGGAACGTTAACTTGTTGAGGCTGCGTGCGTCGAAAGAGAACGCGCTGCAAGTGTCGGCACCAGCGGTGTTTCTGCAGCACACGACTGATATCGGAGTCATGGGCACAGCTTGAGCGGGAAGTTGCGCAGTGGCCAGCCTCGTGCTGGATGTAAGGCGGCAAGGAAGTAAAGCCAAGGTCACGAACCGTCTTGATTCAGACAAGTAGGTGCGATTGGCGACGCGACATCGGTAGTGGAGAAGAAGGGCTCGCGAAAAAAGACAATACTCTAAGCTCACTGCGGACCTTGAAACTGTCTCTACCATTCTGAGGACTGATTTTGGATGCTTTACGCTGTGAAGAATATGAGAACGATAGAGAACCTCGTAATGAAATGCAGATGATTTAGTTGGCGTATAGAAGTCGCTGACGTGCTACTATACGTGAGGAAGGTAAGTGGGGAGAGACGGGAGGTTTTTTTTTTCCGTTTGAGGCATTTTTTCATTTTTTTTTGCGCCTCTCTGCGTCAGGATTATGCGTCTCCAAAGCATCAGACAGGGTGCCCTCGATTGCTAAAAAAAAAAGTCCGTTGAGACTGATAAATTTTTCTTCCCAACGCCACCCTTTCAATGATTAGGAACAAAAAGCACAGCTGTTTTCAATTTGTACGAACGGGCCCGGCTAACTACCATTCTGCAGAGTTGGGAAGAATTACGAAACAATATAGCCCCTATTTAGCAATCTATGTTAACTATACTCCATGATAGCGCTTTCTTACCCCTGTGATTCCTGCAGAAATGTTCCCCTAATAGAAATGGCGAAAGAGTCTCAAGATGAGTTCATTCCAGACACGTGGTATGCTCAGCGTTTCTGACCACCATGACAACTCATGCTGCCCGGGGGCGTCGATGCAATAAACGCTGTGGTGCTTCAGCATCATGTACAGAATGCGGGGCTACGCTACATCGACGAAACCCTCCTTAGTAAACAGCAGGGGCGAATCTATACCTTCGCGGCATCGTCTGCTGGAAGTTTAGTTCGTTGGCCTCTGTTAGCGAACGTCACAATGTGCCATACGAGAGCAGTGCTGTAGGTTAATGATGCGATGGACTCTTAGATACTTTGCTGCCATTTCCTAGGTTGAAACCAAACTATGCACACTTACGTCTACCACTGTACGCCTTGCAGCCTCAAAACAAACATCTGGTCCCAATAATGACGACAAAAATGAGGAATTTGGTGCTCTGTGGCGCAAGGGATGAGGATAACCAAAGGGCGTCAAGAAATTGCGGTCACTGATGATATACAGCTCGACCGTGACAGTATATCGAGGCCAAAGGTCACTCGCTGTGATATTGGCGAATAACTGATTCAATCGTGACAGTGATTATTCAGGTGTGTCATGAACCAGAGGTACACAATGCGAAGTGATGATACATATTGAGAAGTAACACGACGTTGCTATAATTAGGCATTGCTGTTATAGCGAAATGTGCGCACTCACATATGTATCCATACAGAAGAGTAGAGAACCCAGCCAATATGGCCAGCGTAGTCATGTCGCCGAGTGCGTCTACCACCGATGTGGCCACATTGTCCGGGTTGATGCGGCAGCGGTTAGAGTACGCGACCACCAGAACCATCACCGTTCCTGCGTTCAGCAATGAATAAATTATGAAGTCACAGCCACGTTCTGTAACCACCAGTATTATGGGCACTTCACCATTCACGTCTACTTTTATTAACACCATTGCCTGCTGCGTATCCAACGTAATAATTCTTCTGTGGCAGACGATTGCAATATTTATGAGGCGACATTCGTTAGTCACACGATTTTCTCTATACTGCACAAGCCGATCGATTCGATACTTAAACATGCACTCGTTTTAGAAATCTTTCACACAACGAAATCGTTTGCAGCGCGCACAAAGTTGAATGAATTAATGATATAGGACTGCGCGCACGCAAACGACTCATCATTTTTTCAACTGTTTTCTTTCTTCCCAAATGTTTTCTTTCTTTCACAGATATATGACCAACCAGTCCAAGAAGGTTGCAAGAAATGTTACAAAGGTATCTCCCATCGCCAAACCCGTGTTCATGTATCGGAAGGTTCCTGGACGCTCCAACTGAGACTGCGCGCTCGACGCGAATGGCGGTGTAGACATTCTGGAAGGACGCGAGCGCAAGCCATTATTCTGAAATATGCAATGACACAGTCATAAAGAGTCGCATTCGTGAATGAGATATCGAAGACTGACGACTGTGCTCGTCATTTCCATTTCGTCTGGAGTGTTACAGTTTTTTAAAGCGTAGTCTTTGGTATCCACGGAAAAGTGTGTGTGTCCGTGTGTAGCAGCGTAAGAAAAGCTAGCTGATTCATACAGAAGAACCCTGGTGCATTCAGAGTGGTTTATTTTGGAAAGCACACAGGTCACGTACAGATGCCGCGAGAGTCGGCGCAAGAAGAAAGCAGGGTAATACCTTTGTAACATGCAAGTATACCACGAAGAATACAACACTCCAGCGGAAATTGACAGGAGTCAGTTACAATAGTCAATGTATGAACAGCATAACGACGACTCGGAGACGCTTACGCGAGCTCACATCCTGAATTATCCATATTTACAATGATGGGTGTACATTTCCCGTATGTTGATTTAAAGCTTCAAACTGTGTCATCCAAAATTAGTGTTGCTTCTCTTATATCAAGAAATCAAGTTAGGATTAGTGTATGTGTAGTAATAATATGACTTGTGGATCCCCAGCATGCAAGCCATTTAATGCGGTGTTTTGAAGGGAAGTCCGAAATATTAGACTCAGCTGTCCTCTGTTTGCTGATGTTAGCATGCTACTGAAGTTAAATCCAGTGTTTTTTTGTGCAAATGTCAACTAGCCCACCAATGCATTTTATAGAAGTTGCTACCGCTGACCGTTGTCGCTGCTGTGTGTACAAAGGTAGCTGTGAGTCCTTGGCAAGCTACCTCCACGGAAAGCAGCTGTCCATCAATGTAGAGACGAAAATAAACGTTATTATCCTTATTTATTTCATGGTGCAAGACTGAAAGATATACTTACATCACAGAAGCACGCAATTGAACAATGAATAAACTTTTCTGAATACAACCAGATTCACATCTCACGTACGCTTCTGTTCCACAAGAATGGACTGATCAAAGATTTGAATAGTGGTGCAACCTAGGGTGCCATTGAAGCATCCCTGTTTTACCTCTAGTTATTTGTTCGATATGTGGCACATAACAGATTGCGAAAATGAAAATTCGTGTTTCCACGGCCCTGAAAAGAAGAATCAACGCAAAAGTGTGTAAGAGAGCTTGGTTAAATAGATTTACATTGCAGAGAACATGAAAAAAATGTTCTTTAAACAGAAATGGTTTGGCAATATTCTTACCAGAATGAAACAACATTACCTCGACACAAATTTGCTTCAGAACATGTTTGAGGAAAGTGCTTTATTTCCATTACTTGCTTTAGTAGTACCTTGCACACAAAAATTTCACATTTTGGTTGCACGTGGACATTGTTTTTAGTAGACTGGTCCCTTTCACTAAAGGCACTGCACTAGTCACTTAATTTGCAAACCATTTTTCCGAAAATTTCCGAAACCATTCTTCCGAAAACATTGAGGTTTCTGATTTGGCAGCGTAGTGAATCTGGTCCCACTGGCTGCAGGCTGGACCAGTGTACAAATACACGCTGCGAAAGTCGTACTTTGTCACGTCCAACACAGTGACAAATACTTCCATAAAGACACGTTTTACTTCTGTATTATGAACGATTCTTATGCAAGAGGGATCGACGATCATTTCTTGAGACACAGATAGTCAAGCTAACCTAAAGCCTTTCATATTTCTCCGGTTCATGAAATTGATACCACATAAGGGATTTAGATACTGACTTTGTGTTACCTACTGTTTTATTAGCACGTTGCGGAAAGAGCAATTTGACCTATAAGAAGGTGGTTCATCCAGTTTTTGTTTGCCTTTGCGCCCTACTCTTCATCCACGGAACTCTTCATCGCCTCTTCATCGCCTAATGGGGTGTATGCTCAGGTTCTCTGCAGCAAGGAGCGCCGTCAGAGCTCTTCGTTACCCTTGGCGCTTCAGAAAATGATATACAGAGCTGCAAATACCAGTATCTGTAAACAAAAAGAAAGCATGGTGCTTTGTTCTTTCTTAACACTTTGTTAAGCATGCAAAGTCGCTGCTTCTTAACGCATTGTTAAGCATGCAACGGAGTAGTCAAGTATTTTCGCCGACACACCCCATTGCCAAGGTGGCATACCCTTTTGGCCGCTGCTTCACGCAGGCGCACCCCTGGACTGACCTGCCCAGAGAAATCAGTAGTGGCATTTTGGTATTCTTCTCTCTTGTATTCGTCTTTGTCACTTCTACTATGCCTTGTGTTCTTTTTTTTTAAATGTGAAACTCTCTTCCCTTTACTACCACTTTTTTTCCTTGTGTGGATATCCAGTCTTGAGTGTATCATATTCGGTTATAATAACGGTGTGTGACCGACGTTGCGTAGATTTCTTCGCGAGTTCTGCTGAATGCCCAGGTAGGGCTTCCGGATTGGTAGTTGGCGCAGTTTTCAATCGATTACATTTCTTCAAGGCTTCACAAGATTCCCGTGTTTTTGATCGGTCTTCAAGAAAGGCCATATTGCAGCGACTTGTATTTTGTTTGGACCAACGCACTATTTTTAAAGCATTAATCTTGTACATAGTGAAATCACATCTTTGGAAAAGCAACCGCCGTTCCTTACTGCCAAGTGCTTTAAAGATATAATGATTTAAAGATATAAAAGATATTAAAGATATAATAGTTGGGGTTTTGCGTCCCAAAACCACAATATTATCATGAGGGATGCCGTAATGGAGGGCTCCGGAAATTTCGACCACCTGGGATGCTTTAACGTGTACCTAAATCTGAGTACACGGGCCTGTAGCACTTTGATAACATCGAAATGCGGCCGCCGCGGACGGAATTCGGTCACGCGACCTTCGGTCAGCAGTCGAGCACCATAACCACTATACCACTAATACTACTACCGCGGGTCAAGTGTTTTAAACAGAAAATAACACCTAAACATAAGCGCAAAGGTGTCAAATGAAGGTATTCTCCTCGAACTAGCAGAAAAAGAGAAAGTACAAAGCTCTCTGGGCTCAGAAAGACGGGCAGTGACACACATACTTCAGAACACCGTTCACTGAACAAAAGCAGAGTGCGACAACGGAAGTTTTTTTAAGTCTGAGTGATGGGGATCTCATTGAAAGGTTCTAAGAACAAAACATCATCATAGCCCAACAAAATGAATTGAGCCGAAATGACCAAGAAGTCTAAGTAAATATATACGTTAAACTCACCTCCGCAACCAGTATAATGCCTATCTCTCTTGAGGCAAGATACGTAAAAGTCAACACGAGACCGTACATTCCGAATTCAAGAAGATGCTTCTAATGCCAAATATTTGGGCACCTATTCCTCTCATGCAGAGGCAAAGCAAATTGCGCAAAACGTAGAGCGAGTGTTCACTCATCACGCAACCTCCGTTTGTTCACCACACTATCAAGTGCAAAAGGGATCACCCAGCATGCGCATGATCTTGGCCTTGCTGTAAAAAAAAAGAAACAGCTGCTTAAACAACGAAACGAAAATGGAAACAGACAATTTTGTTCTTGAAGTGAGAAAACGGTTGTCATACCTTTGGAGAAGAAGCTATGCCGATGCAGGCAGCGCCACAGAGGTCCCGGGTGTATACCGGATCCACGCAGAGCGACTCCTTGGTGAGTCTTCCTGCCCCCTTGGTGGTGGCAGCCAATGCTGCCAGTCGTATTCAATGGTTCGGCGGATGTCAGTACCCTAAAATCAATCGAACACCAAAGCCTGAGATACGAGTCTTAAGGGCAATCTCTCGGTTATCTAGCGCCTCTGAGAAAGCGATGGACGTTTACTCGAAAACACTGGTGTCGTTGACACCGAAAGAACAGCGCCTCCTTGGGACCGCAAAGGGAGAAAAATAGCAACACGCTAAACAACAATGCGAAAACCAAGAAGATTCTACTTCGTTTTAAGAATATTAGAGCCTGTTTTAAAAATGTTACGTAACGTTTCTTGATCTCATATTCACATCTCTATTAATTTACATCTTTGTTCTCTTAAATGGTTCTTATAACTCACCGGCCAATACACGACTTCGGTGACAAAAGAAAAATTATTGCTAACTTCTCATAAATAGCTTTTTTTCCCATCGAGGACGCGGGATTGATTCCCGGCCACGGCAGCCGCATTTCGATGGGGGCGAAACGTAAGGAACACCCTTGTAGTTAGATATAGGTGCCCATTAAGTTGGTCTAAGTTAATGCGGAGTCCCACACTACGGCGTGCCTCATATTCATATCGTGCTTTTCGCCCGTAAAACCCCAGTAGTTAATATCTTAGCTGTTATGTTTGCTGTTTGTTATAATAATAATAATAATAATAATAATAATAATAATAATAATAATAATAATAATAATAATAATAAAATAATAATACGTTCGCAAGAAGAAAATCTAGGCTCACAATATTCGCAGTTATCTAACATAACACGAAAGTGTTGTGCCGGGGACCATCAAGACTTTCGTGACGTATTTCCGTGACGGAAATACGTCAGCAAAATGAACGCCATGAGATGGCAAAGAAAAAAAAACTAAGAAAAAGTTCCGTTATCGAACCCATGACCTCTCGGTCCGCGACAATGGCTAGTGGGCGTTTAGACCACTGATCTACCGCCAAACACATTACTGAGAATTAAATAGTCAACTTCGCGCCAAAATCACATTCACACAGAAGAAGAAACACAAGACAGGACGGGCGCTCACTTACAACTGTTTATTCCTTGAGGTAACAGGCTAATATACACCCACTTCTCTTCAACACATGCGCAACAGGCTCGCTTACCTAATCATGCTATCGGACACATTCTCTCTAGATACCGTACTTCCGAGTCATACAGGCTGAGTGACGTCTCGCTAACACAATTGATACCCCGTTTCTTTATGTGATATGCCTCCAAAATTCCCCGCGCTACCTTGCTTTTACTAGTTCCCAGGATCCTAATCTGCGTGAAGCATTGTGTGCATCCACATGAAGCGACATGCGCGCTTAAATGCGCACCTTCCTTATTCTTTACCGTGAGAGCGTGTTCCCTCGCTCGATCATTGACGCAGCGCCCCGTTTGGCCAACATAGCTCTTCCCGCACGATAGGGGTATCACGTAAACCACTCCGGTGGCGCACTTCGTGAACGGCCGCGCATGCTTCTTTTTGCAGCCTTTCGGCTGTTGAGCATGACTTCCATTGATGCGAGGGCACAACTTAGCCAGTTTGTTTGGGGCCGCGAACACCAGCGGTACACCATGCCGACTCGCCACCTTTTTTAAGTTGTGTGTAACCTTATGAATATAAGGCACCACCTCCGGCCGTTCTTTATCCTTTCGTGCTTCCGTTGGGCCTTTTTTTACCTTCTGCAGAAGGCATTCCGCAACCGCATACAAAATCGAGCTAGGGAACCCGGCGACCTTCAAACGGTCTAATTGTGCACTAAAACTAGACTTCATGAGATGCGGACACGACTTCCGAAGTGCGGACCCCAGGGAAAGCATTGCAATGCCCCTCTTCACGGTTTTCGAGTGGGCCGAACCAAAGGGTAAAAGTTCCTTCTTCGCACGGGGGGAAAAACACCAGCAAACATGACTGTCACAAAGGGTTAGTTTTAAGTCTAAAAACTGCAGGACTCCATCGTCAGGCAGCTCATACGTAAAGGACAAACCTTGTTCGTTCTGCCGAAAAGTCTCTAAAACCTTATCCACCATTACTTGGTTGGTCAAATCTTCCCGTTTTTTTAGTAAAATCAGAAAATCGTCTACGTATCTAAAAACTTTAAAAACCATTTCATTGCTAAAAATTTGCTCCAGTGTTTTGTCAATCTGTGAAAGAAAAATGTTGCACAGCAAAGGAGCAACACATGACCCAATGCAAATTCCTTGACGCTGCAGAAAAATTTTACCCTCATATGACACAAAAGTGGAGTCAAGATAGGCTTCCAGCAGTGATAAAAATCTATCCGCAAGCGTGCCTACTGAACCTTGAAAGTCAACAATTCCGTGCTCATCAATACAGGTCATCACTGCCTTAAAAAGAACATCATGTGGCACTGAATAAAATAAATCCTCAATGTCTACTGAGAACGCGAAACCAATACTATGGTTCTCAGTAGACATTCGACTTCCGCACTTCGGAAGTCGTGTCCGCATCTCATGAAATCTAGTTTTAGTGCACAATTAGACCGTTTGAAGGTCGCCGGGTTCCCTAGCTCGATTTTGTATGCTGTTGCGGAATGCCTTCTGCAGAAGGTAAAAAAAGGCCCAACGGAAGCACGAAAGGATAAAGAACGGCCGGAGGTGGTGCCTTATAATCATAAGGTTACACACAACTTAAAAAAGGTGGCGAGTCGGCATGGTGTACCGCTGGTGTTCGCGGCCCCAAACAAACTAGCGAAGTTGTGCCCTCGCATCAATGGAAGTCATGCTCAACAGCCGAAAGGCTGCAAAAAGAAGCATGCGCGGCCGTTCACGAAGTGCGCCACCGGAGTGGTTTACGTGATACCCCTATCGTGCGGGAAGAGCTATGTTGGCCAAACGGGGCGCTGCGTCAATGATCGAGCGAGGGAACACGCTCTCACGGTAAAGAATAAGGAAGGTGCGCATTTAAGCGCGCATGTCGCTTCATGTGGATGCACACCGTGCTTCACGCAGATTAGGATCCTGGGAAAAAGTAAAAGCAAGGTAGCGCGGGAAATTTTGGAGGCATATCACATAAAGAAACGGGGTATCAATTGTGTTAGCGAGACATCACTCAGCCTGTATGACTCGGAAGTACGGTATCTAGAGAGAATGTGTCCGATAGCATGATTAGGTAAGCGAGCATGTTGCGCATGTGTTGAAGAGAAGTGGGTGTAAATTAGCCTGTTACCTCAAGGAATAAACAGTTGTAAGTGAGCGCCCGTCCTGTCTTGTGTTTCTTTTTCTGTGTGAATGTGATTTTGGCGCGAAGTTGACTATTTAATTCAGACATGTACCAACTAGCCCGACAGCGAGTTCTACTACATTACTGAGACTACGTGGACGCGCCTTTAACCTTTCACACTTTCCTCGCACAGCGCTCTTGGATGGATGGATGGATGGATGAATGGATGCTATGAGCGTCCCCTTCATAATGGGGCGGTGACAGGGTGCCACCAAGCTCGAAAAAACAAAACCAACAAACGCGCCGTTGCTACGACCGTCCCAGGTTCGGCGCGTTTCCAATAGAAGTGTAATTTTTGTCAACGTTTTAGCACACCGCGACGCGGCGGCTTTAGCCGAAGGCTGGCTCATAGCGTCTGTTGAAAACAGAATAGTGGGGCATAGTCTTGGGGGTAGGGACAGGGACGAAAGGAGGAGGAGAACGAAGAGTGGATTTCGGAGCTAGCCTTCATGAAGTAAAGACGCGTTCCAGATCAACGACCACGGGTCCTCGTTATTTACATTTGGTGCCGTGAAACCCGGGAGCTGGTCAGTGCTGGACAACGATGTCTTCGACCGAGCGTCTTCGGAAGGTGCGTGGAACTGTCAGGGCCAGCGTCTCCCGGAATATTACGCTTCTGACAGGACTGCTGCAGAACCCCGACACCGAGGCGCGTGAGGTCAATAGGCAAGTCGCCGTTTTAAAGACGAAAGAAGCTGAGCTCCGCCAGCTGGACAAGGACATTCTCGATCTCACGGAAGACGAGGCTATTGAAGGAGAAGTTGAGGGCGCAAACTACTACCACGAGAAGATCCTGTACGCGATTGCTGATGCGCAGTTCTTCCTGTCACAGCGTCAACAGGCAACCGGTCTCAGCGGCCCGTCTAGGAGTGAACCCAATGACGACCGGGTAGCAGCCACCCAGAGCAACATCGGATCTGCTGGGGCGCCGCCAGGACCCGTCAGAACGCCACGCTATCGGTCGGTCGCGCTTCCGACGCTTCAGGTCCCGACGTATGCCGGAGATTTACGTCAGTGGCAAGAATTCTGGGACCATTACAGCGCCACGATTCACGAGAACACCGAGTTGCCGCCGATCGAGAAATTTAAGTATTTGCTGACGTACCTGACGGGAGCGGCCAAGCGAGCTATCGAAGGCATCAGGCTGGCTGATAACAACTATGAAATTGCGGTGATCACACTGAAAGAGCGCTTCGGTCGACAAGAATTACTAGTCAACGAGCACATCGACCAGCTTCTTGCATTGTCGCCGGTGAGGAGTTCCAAGGAAGTGGAGAAGCTTCGGGTGCTGCATGACACTGCGTTTCCGCGTAAGTGCGCTCGAAGGCCTGGGTGTACCACCTAATCAGTACACTGTGGTGCTTAATCGCGTCCTGATGAGGTGCTTGCCAGAAGACTTGGCTGTATTGTACCGACAAAAGAAGAAAGAGGAGAGCACCCAGGATGGTGACACATCAGCTGAGCGCACAACCCCAGAAGCAAGAACGCACAAGGCGACCGACATTTTGTCTTTTTTGAAAATCCAGGTCGAAGTGCGCGAAGAAGGAAAGCAAGCAGCGCCGTCGTCGCATCCTTGCCACTCGACCATGGTACATGATGACATGAATTCGCCGACGAGATCTGCACATGCCATTCCATCAGCATCTGCGCTGGTTGCGACGGAGTCCCTACAGCAGCGCACTCTGTCTTGCGTACTGTGCAACAGCAGAGCTCACAGCCTCGCAGAATGCACAGCTGACATGTCTGTCGAAGAGAAAAAAGCCAGGTTGCGCAACTCTCGTTGCTGCTACAGGTGCGGAATGCGCAATCATGTCGCGAAATTTTGCCGAGTTTCCCGGAACCTCACGTGCAACAAGTGCCGACGCCGACACCTAACGGTCCTCTGCGAATTGTCACGCGCTGTCGCAATGACCGCTTCTCCAAGAACGACCGAGCAGCTGGTTACGTCTGGAACTACTTCCCGGACAGTAACCACGGCTTCAACTGGTAAAAAAGGAGCCAAGTCTGTGCTGCTTCAGACTGGTCGTGTTTGGGCGGAGAGCGGACCACGACGACTCCTGGTGCGTGTGATGCTGGACAGCGGCAGCCAGCGTTCGTTTATCCGCACCGACGTTGCAACGAGATTGCGGTGTAGAGCCCTTGGCATCGAAGAGCTCTCATTGGTGACGTTCGGAAATGCAAAGCGGCGGCATCATTTGCGCTGTCAACGCGTTTCTGTCACGCTGCGTGGACGATCCAACGACAGCACCGTTACGTTGGAAGCACTAGAAGTACCCGAGTTATGCTCCGCGACAAGTCCACCACTGAACACTGAAGTGCTCGAGCTGTTGTGCACCAGAAAACACGATGCTGCGGATCTGTTCGATCCAGAGACTTGGCACCCAGATGACATCAGCATCGTGATTGGCTCAGACGCTTATTGGAAGGTTGCCACCGGAAGCATTGATCGCCTCAATGAGGAACTCACTGCGGTCGAAACGTTTTTTTTGGGTGGACCGTACAGGGAACAAGCTCGCATTACGAGGCTACAGCGACTTGTGCCCTCCTCATGTCGGCTGGTGTCGAGTGCGACGAATCGGCTATGTGGCGCCTCGGCACGATTGGTATTGACAACCGGATGCCAAGGAAAACACAAGAACTTGATATGTTTGAACATTCTCTGAGCAGACAAGCTGTGAAGTGCAGTGCCCTGCGGACGTCGCCGAAGCGAACTCGTCATTGCGCGATCCGAGTGCGCAAGCACATCAACCGGCTTGTTCCCAGGCAGCAGAAGGAGAGCCAGGCACAGAAACTCGCCGCTGATGTGATGAGTCTTTCGGAACGAAATGCGTCCATGCCGGCATCCGTCTCTGAACTCGGGATGTCGCACAGTTCGGGCCGCAGAAACAAAGATCACCGCAGATGTCCAAGCTCTTCGTGGAGGACACAACGCCATTTCGCTGCGGTGAAGCGTGGGCAGGAAAACCTGAAGGTGGAGCACACCACCAGTGCCGTGCCAGGATGGAAACGGCGGAGATGGAGACTCGCACATCATTTTTATGCCACATCGGAGCGCGCTACCACCCGGACCAGGCTTCAACGCAGATTCATATTGGAGACGCGGGAATAGTGAACGAAGACAACACTGCTCCGATGTTCTGGAAACTCGGGCGAGTGACGCCGCTGCCTCCCGGACGAGACGGGGTAGCTAGAGCCTGCTCCGTACGTTTGGCTATACGGGCCACGTGGTGAACCGGCCGGTGCAAAAGCTGTGTGTAATGGAAGCCACAAAATGACTGATGTGACGTTTCGTCCGCTCCCCCTCGGAGGATGTTGAAAACAGAATAGTGGGGCATAGTCTTGGGGGTAGGGACAGGGACGAAAGGAGGAGGAGAACGAAGATTGGATTTCGGAGCTAGCCTTCATGAAGTAAAGACGTGTTCCAGATCAACGACCACGGGTCCTCGTTATTTACAGCGTCCATCCATATTAAAAAATAGCTCTCCGACGCTTGCCTGGCTGTCGCACCGCGTTCCCCGCTCGCCCTGTGAGAATTAACGGCCAGGCCCGGCTAGAGGGAACACACGACGCGCGTACTGTTTCTCTTCGCGTTTCACGACACTTTGGAGGAGCGCATACCGATTATCAGTGTTTATTATGTGCTTGTTGATGCCATCATTGCGCGGGATTCACCATACGCGGTATCCAGGTATATCTTGACAACTTCAGCTACCGCAAGGATGAAATCACGATCATGGGCGTTAGTCGTCGGTTTGGAGATGTGCCACTGGCGTCAACGTGAGTGCGTCCACCATCAAGCGGTGCTATATCTGCCAAAAAACAGTAGACAGTGTACAAGCTCTCATATACCAATGCACTATAAACAATCAACTACTTCTGCGACGGCACGTTTCACTTTCGTGTTATACCGATTCCTATGACGGAGGGATCAGCCATCTTTTTTTTTTTGATAGCCTGCAAACACTCTTCCCGACTCTTAGGAGGTTATGCTACAGATTTGAAGGTTGGCATACCCACCATAGAAGGCATTTAAGCGCATGTCTTGTAGCCGTAACCATTAGCATTTTACAACTTTAAAGCATCGCTGTCTGCTCGCATTAAATCCCTCCACCTACACAGGTCAGTCGGATAACTGCAGGTTTTAATGATTCAATGTTCTTTGTTCTGTTTGGGAAACTGACAAAACCGACCAAAGATGGCAACCTATTGAGGATATGTTGTCTTAGCATTCGACCTTTGCTCACCAGTTCACCTACGTATTTTTCACTATGTTCACGTACTTTCCGTTCTGTGACTTATCCTTCTCTTCACCATGCCTTTTCTCCCGTGATTTTACATTGAAAGTCCTAAATACCACACAAGATTCGGGAGGATAGACTGTTGGGCGAGTTGGTAATTCATTCTGCAAACAAATAGCGCGAAAAAACGTGGGACTAGTAGAAGAAAGCAACAGGACAAGCGCATACTAACAACTGAACCTTTATTAAAAAACGAATGTATTTATACCAAGCAACCCACACGTTCACCATGTACAAAACCCAAACCTCAGATGTGCGCATCCAGATACCCTATCTCAACTTTGTTCAAAGCAAGAGAAGGTTTAGCCCCACAGTTATCACCGCCTTTCCCAATAAAGAAAGCCTCCAAAAGCTCACGCGCCGTCTGGTCACGATGGCGTGCAAGCACTTTTGCATCAGTCAAGACCGGCGTGCAACCACAGTCACGGCAGTGCAGCGACAGGTTAGACGACGGCTGCCCTTTCAAAGATAACCGGTGGTCCTGCAAGCGAGCATTCAGGCAAAGTTATATCAGCAGCACCCCTCGTCAAAGTTATATCAGCTGCACCCCTCCCGTGCTGTAAAGCACGGGGTTGAAAACTGAAACTTCACGACGAAAACTTTCAAGCTCAAGATAGTGATGAGTCAGACGTGAATGGAAACGAAATGGTCTCCGTGAAGCAGTTTAAAAGCGCGTCCACGAGCGAAGACTCATCACACGACGTCCGAAAATGTTGAAGGTCCGGAAAATTTCGTGAATGGCGAGATATTTCCTGCTGCACAGAGGAAGGACGAGTCCGTGAGCGATTTTGGCGGTCGGTGGATAGTCGGCAGCTCGCTCTCGTAGGCGGCGGTACCCTCACAGCCGACGGTTAGGCGCCGATATCGTCTTTGCCGCTTGGACCAGAGAATGGTGCGCTAGTAAGAGCCGCCAACGTGTATAAAATGCTAAGCTTAGTTACCGCAGTTGCCGCTGTACCTTGTGCTCATGATATCACAGATTGAAAGAACACGGAAACACTGGCGGCGCCGTTGTCTGCGATGCGTGCAAGGCATGGGCTTTCGCCGTCACTGGCACGAGCTACTGGCCTCAGTTGAACTTGGCTTGCATCAGAGATCTAGTTTGTGCCGAAGGCTTGATCATCATGATAGCATTTCGCAAGTGCTCAGTGTAAGTATCCAGTGCATTATATTTACCCGAAAGAATTCTGGCAGCGTCGCACTAGTGGCGTCAAGCCCGAAGGAAGAGCGGAGCTGCGTGGTCTTCCTTGTTTTTCTTTATTTTTTTCTTCCCTTTCTTTCTCTATCTTTCTTGTATCTCTTTTATGTCTGTTCCTTTCTCTTCTCACTCTTTTTATCTTTATTTCTCTGTCTTCTCTTTCTCTCTTCCTGTCTTGCTCTTTTTTTCTATCTCTTTTTCGTGTCTGTTTCTTTCTATGTCTTTCCCTGTCTTTCTATCTTTTTATGTCTTTATTTTCTTTCTATCGCTTTCTTTCTTTGTTTTTCTTTCTCTCTCTGTTTATTTCCTCTTTCCTTCTATCCCTTTCGTTCTCTCTTTTCACGTGTTTCACGTGCTCCACTTCGTCGAGCAGAGCTTTCGTTTAACGCTCGCACCTGCTGTACTCTGTAGTGCGGCTTGCTCAATTCCTGTGGCGCATACGCACCCGTGGAGTTTTGCACGAGGGAGTACAAGTTGCCGATAGCTTAAACCGCTTCGCTGTTAAAACAACGCGTTCAGTGTGTCGCCGCTTGCGGCGATCAGCCCGGCAAAGAGATAGAGCACGTTCTATGACGCTTTGCTGTCGCTGATCGGTCATGCGAAAAGCCCGTTACGACGCAGTAGCACACAGCTTAAGTGCCATCACGGAATCATGCTGAACAAGAAAGTGCGCGGTACACGCCTCTCTGTCCTATTGATGATTATTTGCACCTATTCCCGTCGGAGCTTGACATGCCTTCGGGAGCACGTGAAATGCGAGGCCCTTTGTTGTTGTAGCATTCAGGCACGCAGCGCGTGAAACCAAGCTTGCTAATGCAGCTTGCCGATGCAGCGGCTGCGCAGCTGAACTTATAAAAAGTATTCCAAGTAGCGGCACGCACTGCGACAGCGATGGCACAGTGCAACTCGCGGTGAGATCGGTTTATTCCCATACTTGCAAGTCCTGGCCCACGCACGACACTCGAAGAACAAGCAAAAAACTCGCAGAGCATTTTCGCAACATTTCTAGGTCTTCTTAAAGAACAAACATGCCGGAGAAAAACAGCATTACCAAGCACCGGCGCATTAAGTGACTCTTGCAATGCTTCCGTGGCAGAAATAAACAGGGCATTTTCTGCTGGAAAATAAAACTAGTCAACCATTCACTGTTTAGTGCTTGGCCACCTGTTTAGTGGGTAAGCACTAAACACTTTAGTGCTTGCATTTATGGATGCATGCGCTGTTTAGTGCATGCATCCCTAAAGGCAATATCAGAATTGTTTATCAGGACATTGATTATATGGAATGTAGTGAAAGCCGAAAGCATGAGAAAATGCTGTAATAGTTATGTAGCGACCGTAAGTCGTTTTCTCTCTCTTCTACGAATATGTCCCCGTGGCCATCACCTCGATGGACGGGCATTCTCTTGGGACGTTACGACGACATTACTCTCGGTTTTCCTTGAACCGGTTCGCCAGCTGTTACGGTCGTCGTACGTCAGATCACGATGCTATTACTTCGTAACGAGACAACAATGCACGCGGCGAACGTGCACCTGCTTGTGAATAAACGGTAGCCTCGTACATCTCTCAGCTGCTATTAGCCCATCGTCTTCACAAGCCGCATAGCGAAATCCGACGAAAACACAGCGAATGCAATGTTCACAGTTATTCTCGACCCACAAATTTTGCTAGACTTATGAACGTTCGTTTAAAAAAGCGCTGTTCTACAACTGATCCCCTCTTCCGGCTAGAAGGCAAATTACATGATGTCTTTTTACAAAAGCAACCCCGTCTTCCAATTTTCATTCATCTAGGATGAGGATAGAGGGGGAAGGACAAGGAGGTTTACCAGTTCAGCTGCATGCCACCCTATTCAGGGGAAAGAGATGCGGGAGGGACAAGGACCACATCCGTAACGTCAAAGTCAGTCCGCTTTTGTGCGGTGTGCGACATCACACGTCACAGCCTTTCTTGCAAGTCTGTCGTCTTTAAAAAATTTAACATTTTATTCCTCGCCTTCAACTGCGACGACATCTGAGGACGACGTTTCACTACGGTAGCTACAGTGACATTCCTCTACGGTCGAGGCGATCTACAGCAATTACCAGTTATGGTCTTCGTACATTAAAGCGAGGACAGTCGCATACGATGTGTATTAAGGATTCCATGCAACGACCGCCATAACAAAGCGTTGTCGGCCATTCCGATGCGAATAAAATAATGACTTCGTGAAAGCCCCACCGAGCCATAACCGACAGCAGAGCTCAGTCGCCTGTTTGCGGCGAAGTCCAGATGGCATACCAAAACGTAAAGCAAGAACTTCAGGTGCACTCTAAGAAAAAAAAGAGTATGCGTGACTCTTTTCGGAGAGTTCTGACTTGCCACGTATAGGACTCTCTTTAAATAGTCACGGTGACTCTCTTTGTGGGTCAGGGTCGGCTCGCTCTAGGAGAGTCCCCCGACCCTCTAGGAAGAGTTGAAAGACTCTCATCCGAAGGATCACGTTACCACTTATAGGGAATCAGACGACTCTTGCCGGTAACACTCCTACGGGGGTCAAGTGACCCACAGAAGCGTCAAGCGACTCCACGAGTATTTTAAGCTACTCATTTGACCCTTGCTGTACTTTTGCGCGACTACAGCTGAAAATAATGGAGTATTCATTTTAAGCATGTCCAATAATACTTGCCGTTCTGCCCAGCGACTGCAAAAAGGGAATAGTTCAGTTTTAGGATTACTTTAATAAAACTCGTCAAACACACATATTTTCCAGCAAAGTTATATAGAAAGCGCGAAAAGATGGTATTTTATTTCCAATTAAGAAGTTTGGGTATTCCTCGTCTACATGCTTCTATGAGTATAGCCAACTAAATGTGTGCTGATGTTGCAAGGTCATATAGTGCAAATAATATGCAGAAATGGCATCATGTTTCAATCTTTATTCCTTATGATTAAAGAATAAATCAAAAATGGTGACGGCTGGAGGTCCTCAGACTTGTGGCTTGCTAGGTTCGCTCCTGTTCAGCGTGAGCCCATGAACGGTATCTGAAAAGCAGAACGTGATATTATAATAGAAAATGAAATTGCAGTAAGGTTTTCAAACCTACTAAATACGTGTTCCATAGACACAATGAAGGAACAAAACAAATTTTCACGTAAAAGGCAGCGGGAACCTCGTCCTCGCATATTCACTGGCTATACACGAATGAAAGCACTTTTTTTTCTGAGAAATCGCTTCAAAATTGGTTTCAGAATAAACACGGTTTTGCGCCGCTTACCCCGACACCCAAACACTTCCTACTGCAGTCAGGGGCACGCCGTGAGCGGTTACTGACCGCATGTTTTACAAACGTCACCCATCTCATAAGCGCATGCGAGTACGAGGGCCCGAACGACACCCAGTGCGTGCGACGCCGTCTACGTCTAGATCAGACATGTCATGCTAAATTGCACACTAACTCCCACAATCACGTACACTCACTTCATATCGTTTATAAGCGTCATCGCAGATGTTGGCAAACCACGAAACACAAACCGAACGAAGGAAAAAGTGCACGCGACGGCCGAAACCGGGCGCCGTCGAAAGTCTAGCATTTCGCCTTACCGGCGAGGCGTGTCCACTTGAATGACTACCGCATACTTCTGGTAAGCCACCGTACTATACTTGCACCTCAGCTACCGTCTTTACCACATGTGGCTCTGAGCGTTCTGTACAAAGCTTTTTTTTTTTTCTTTTTTTTTCACGTTTCCCTACGCGCGGAAGCACGCAGCCACTCAAGGTCGATGGAAATGTTATTATGAAGTGACTACAGTGCATCTCAAAACGACATCTTGCACCTTCTAGTGCATGACACAACGCGCATAACGGGGCAACTCGTTACGACAGCTTTAGTTGGGCATCCGCAACAGCCCCCGCGGACACGGGCTGCTGTTTAATGGCTGGCAGATAACTTCCGCAGAGCTTCTGCAGACGCCCGCTAAAGCTGTTATATTAGTGCCTACGAAAGCAGTACACTCACCGTTAACTGGCGCCCGTTGTCCGAATCCGCAGCTCCATGAATATTCCGCCTGCAAACGTCACTTCGTGCGCGGAGCCGGCGTCAACACCATCGAAAGCGCGCATGAACATGAACTGATGAAACCTGATGAAACGTCAAGACACCAACCCGCCAACCAACGCAACGCATTCACGACTAGACTGAGACGACTGAGAGAGAAGCAGAAGCGGCGCGTCACCCCGGCGCCAACCCCGTATCCGTTGGCGAGCAACGCAGCAACGCGCCACAACGGCGCCAAAGGGCAAGCGCGCGATATGTATGGCGTATACGGCGGCTCTTTCATGGACGGACCATCGAACGCGCTTCAGGGCGTCCAGTGACTCCTTCCGAACTGCTAACTCTTTTTCTCTCCTGTACCTTCCAAAAGGGGTCACTGGACGCCCGAAGAGTCCGGTTCCATGCCCTCTTTCGACTCTTTTTTTTTCTTAGTGTGGTGTGGCCGATTGTTTTGGCTACTTGGTGTATTCCATATGGAGTGCGCAGTAACATCCGTTGTGATCATTGGAAGTTTGCTAGCGCATCAAACCCTGCTATAGCCCTCTTCCTTGTCGTCTTGACGAGTTGCCGGTGCAGCATTATCGGCGTGTTCGTTGCCTAGGCTTGCAACCATAGAAACGTAAAGTCGTGCCCGATCTTGAAAAGCGCTCACACTGCAGGAGATGTGGTTTAAAATACTTGACTCATCTAGCGATCCGCGGCAAAATTCTCAAGTGTGTAACCGATTTTAGGTCTAATCAAACATTTGAAGTGCGTAATAATAATAATAATAATAATAATAATAATAATAATAATAATAATAATAATATAATATAATATATAATAATAATAATAATAATATAATAATAAAGTATCAAGGTCTCTGGCGCTACAATACATGGGCGCTATTGATTTAAGCATCAGCCTGTCATATTTAAAGCGCAAGCCACCATAAACAGTATTACTTTTACCTTAGTTTCCAAGCGCTGCTTGTGAGCTTAGTGGTGAATTTTGATGCCGAACTGCCAGCTTCGATATGGCAAATTTAGGTTATTGCGAAATAAGGCATTTGGCATTTCACATCAGTGACGACGCTGCTAAACACCGAATTTGTTGCGGTACCTAATTTCTAACCATTAAAGCACCCATGAAGAAACTATGCGGGCGCATAACATTTCAACAAAAAACTTGGGCCTGGTTCACGCGCACACACGGCCACGTACTTCGCAGGCTTTTGTCCATGGAAATCAGTAGTTCGAGTTCTGCACACCTCAATCGTAGAGTGAGGGGCAGATGCACGTCGATATCCACCATTACGCGTTTCGTACAGCGCACGGAACAGAGCAAATATGCGAGATCACAAGTAATCGAGCATCGAGTGCCTTGTTTACTTAGTTTTCTACTATTTGTCCTGTCGCTACGTTATCAACGCACGCGCTATGATGATTTGTCGCCAACTCTGTAATCTGCGGGATTTGATTGATGTCTATTACTTTGGCGTCCAAGTTGCCACACTACGAGCTCCGCTGGACTTGCACTTACATGTGTGACGTCATGGTCGTGACGACATATATACACAGCGAACGAAAACGCCTCACACCACAAGCACCAAATAAACTCGCACTTGCCTGAAACTTTCGTGATGAAGAGACCGCCAACAACAGACGAAGTATGTCGCAACGGCTTGCTTGAAACTCGACGTATCCGTCTCCAGGCGCTTACGGCCGCTTTGTTCTGAGGAGAGGCACGGTTCACGCACAACGTACCGGTGGCAGTTTTGATTGAACCAAGCAGCCACACGTTTAAGCTCGCAGGTTGCCAAGAGATGCATTACAGCCGCCAATGAAGCCGTGCTGTCTTATTGGCTCTAATTCAGCCTGTATCGCGCGATATTCGTGACCTGATTACTCGCTGTGTGCGCGTTCCTGAACCCCCCCCCCCTTAGACATACGAAGAAAAACTACATGTGACTGAGCGCTGTCGCGCTGCTATCATGCTGTTCTCAAGCGTACAAATAGTTGAACAAGGTAGTTTTACAATGTCTTATAGTCTAAAACAACTTTTGATTTTATACACATGAACTTGTTTCTCTTACCTGTGACCTGTGATCAGTGACTTCGTGACTCGTGTGGTGTTTGATTGCATTTTATTTGCACATCTGGTGTTCTACTGAGTACCTATGAATAAAGGCGCCAACCCCCCTTATCCATTATTTCAATAATAAAAAAAGGGTGACTCGTCCCCGACTGCTTCGCATAGCGCCAATTCCGGCAGTGCGTGGGATCTGGCAGAATTTCAGAGCGACAGCTGCACTACTCCATGTCTCCCAAGGTCATTCAATGCGCCGCAATGACCTTGAGACGCTGGAGCGCGTGCAGCGCGTGTGTGGCGGGCGTGACATCACGCCACGTGATCCGCTGCGGAGAGGCAAAGGCAGCTGCGCTTGCTCGGAGCCCCGCCGCTGCGCTATCACGTGACCAGACAAAGGTTTGTAGAGCCACTAAACCACCCAGTGGTCGAAATTTAGTGGTGACGTCTCAGTCACTCCTGAGTCTACAGCGAAATCTAGCGGGCTAGCGGAGTTACACGCGCTGGATAACTGAAACGCAGCCCCTGCTCGTTTAGCTCTTCGCTACGCTCCGTTCGTCAGCTCGCCTCTCCGAGTGCTGCTCTTCGCCGCGCGAGGAGCAAGAGCAGAGAGACCTTTCGCTCGCGATAACTCGGTTTAGAAGATTTAAACCAAGGTCTTTTTCTTTCTCTTGACAGCGAAGTTGTATAAGCCGGCCGTAAAAACTATCTGGTATACCAATGTGTATAAAAACAATCATCATCATAAACGGGTACGTGCCACGGAAATTGGGCAAATCCCACTGCTCACTGATGGTCCACTAAAAATGAAGAAGGCAACAGACGGGCGGCAAACACCAATTAAGATCTCTAGACAGACGGAACCAGTAGTTAAGAAAAGCTCTAACAAACCGTCGGGATTAACCTAGTGATTAACACCGTGGCCGCACGTTTGGAGTGCTTCAGCGGTACGTACAACAAGAGAATACTAGGGAGCGAGAAAGGCAACGGCGGCTGCGAAAGACCCCCCCCCCCCCGAAGCGATGGAAGCCCTGCGCGAACGGTGACGTGCCCAGAGATTTATGGGAGGCGTAGGTCGGCAAACTCACTCATGAGTAGACTCACTCAGACTCACACAGACTCAGATCGAGCCATGCGTCTGAGCGAGTCAAGCTGAGTAATATTTTCGTGAGTGAGTGAGTCCGCTGAGTCCGGTTGGGAAAAATTTCAGTGAGTGAGTCCGAATGAGGAAAAGTTTGGTGAGTCTGAGTCCGAGTGAGCCCTAAGGGCAAAATATATTTCATGAGTGAGTCTGAGTGAGCTCCGCATTTGTTTGCCGACCTATGGTCCTATCTACTCAACTTCAGCATTACTATCAGCTTTATGATGACTCACGTTTATGCTCACTTTTCTCGCACATACTTCAAAGCACTAGCGTTCATACGCCATATCAGTGCTTATTTGATCAAGGCGTGAGTTACGGAAGGGGGCGAAGGGAGGGGGTCGGACCTCCTTCTGGCAAAATCTTTCATGGGGAGTTCTTGATACGATATCCCGTTCGAGTCATCTCTTTCAATAAAAAAGTCACAGTTTCGCCGCATGGGCGAAGCAATGAATGCGATAGCAAGGAACTAATGCTATACGAAGTGAGGCTCGCCAATGGATACTCTCAGTTTGAACAGCGCTTCTGTTGCAAAGGCGGCCGAAGCGCGAAGGAACTAGTGCTTCAAGTGTCGAGCTGTGACACTTGATAGTTCGCGCTCATCTTCTGTTTGTTCGTTTGGCGGCGTCCCTGAGCTCGAGTGACATTCGTACGCGCCGTAACATGAGCGCGGACATCACGGTGAAAGCGGTGAAACATTCCTCTACCCCTCGCCACGAGAAAACCGCGCGAGCAGACAGCGGAACGGCAAGCTTCTCCCATGCGCAAATATAGAACAAGCGAGCGGCTCGCCGACGACTTTTAAATGCGCCTCGGGCTCCTAGCGCCACCTCGCTGTAATGAAGAAACGCTTTATTATCGCCTGCTGTCTCCGAGTCCGTCCTGCGCTAAATGGTGTGTATAAACGCTCGCCGTTAGCTACGTGGAGGATCTGCGTTTCGTGCGTAGTAGATAGCGCGCCGCTCGCTGCGGAGCACAGGTCCTTGGTTCGATTCCGCGCTTCGGAAGCATTTTTTCTGAGTTATTTTTCTTTGGGGCCTTTATATATATACATACTTATACATATACGGTGCATGACGGCGGCGACGGCGACGGCGACGGCAAATCCAGCCGAGACTGTCCATATAATTGCTATCGCAATAAATGTCTTTACTGCATTGTAACCATTCATAACTCGTATTTGAAGGCATGAGATCAAAACGCGCTTAGTAGAACACCAGTTATATGAGATATTGATAAGAGCACTGACACTACGGTGGGAAATATTAATTATACGCTGATGGATTCATGAGTCGACTCACTTAAGCTCACTCAGACTCAGATTGAGCCGTGAGTCTGACTCAGAGTGAGTCCGGTTGAGAACAATGTCAGTAAGTCTGAGTCCGAATGAGGAAACTTTTGGTGAGTCTGAATCCTAGTGAGTCCTAAAGGCAAAATATATTTAATGAGCGAGTCTGAGTGAGCTCCACATCTTTTGCCGACCTATTATGGGAGGTGCGAACGCTCGGTTTCAGCGAGAGTTTCTGTTCTGGTGTTTGGACATCCATGTCGTGTCTGTCACTGTCTGTGGTTTAACTCGAACCTGTCTGCGCTGAGAAGTAACCTAGAAACGACCTAGCATCAGCAAGCTAAAACCTAAAAGCAACCTAGAAATAACGTCGCGTCACTTAGCTGAAATTTTGGCAGCCAAACTGCAGCGCAGGGTAGCATACCGGATACAAATTTCTGGTTAACCTCCCTGCCTTCCTCTGCTCTTTCTCTCTCTCTTGGAAGCCAAAACAAACGGGATACAAAGAGAGCGGGAAACAAACTAGCGCAGTTGTGTCCCGCTCTTTCTCTGTCCCGGTTGTTTGCGCTGCCAGAATTCTACAATGAATTCACAAAATTTCAACTAGCCCGCCTATCAACCCTTCTGTAATTTACCACCTAGCTGAAGCCCAGCAACAACATAGAAGCAACCAGATTAGGCTTCAGAATCGTCCAGGTTCGCTGTTTGAAGGCTTCACGACTTAGTGCAAGCTTCGCCATTTTTTTACAGATACTACGCATATCGCATTCGGTGCACTCCAAGGTCAGAAAGCCTTCCATTATTTTACTGCATATTCTTGGCGCTGGTTGTGGATGGTTTGCTCACAACCTTACCGGACTCAGATATTTTTCAGGAGCCGCGTGATATAGAGCAACACATGCCATACTCAATGCTATCTATTTGGCGGAGCTTGTTAGTTTGGTATTCCTGCTCGTTCTCTTTCCGGTACGGCACTTGCTGAGATCGAACACCTAAATGCTTTTACACAACGCGCAGCAGATATGAGCGTTAGTGTATTTTGCTGTTAAGCTTAGGTCAGCAGCGTCCCATCATTCGCTATATCACACTGGCTTTACAGGCAACCAGCACTCACACGCTGCAATATCACGCGTTAATAAAAAAATTTTTTCTCGCGTTCCAGCTTACCAAACTTCGCATAAAGCGTGTAAAACAACAGCCAAGCACGCACCTAGTAGGAAGCTGGCGACAGCGGCGGTAGCCATGCTTGATGATGCCACAAACAGCGCTTGGTCGATGCGGAAGGCGTCGTCGGAGGCCAGACCCATGACGATGGCGAACACCGATGACAGTAGCGACAGCACGCACGCCTGACACTGCACGAACGTGTACACTTATGTGAGAGACGCTACGATATTTTTTTGCGTTTTTTACAGGTTTTTACTTGGTTGAGATGTCAGTGAAACTGCGCCTCAGTACCTAAGCTACAGCTAATGAATGACACAAATGAACTCACAAAATATTCGACTACGTGTGATCAAACCACGACCCTGTCTGCTGACTGTGTGCAGTCAATATCTGTAGCAAAATTGAACGCAACACCGCGAAAACATCTGGGAGTCACCGCTGGTGACTACTGTAAGGTTGGGCCAGGACGCAGTGTGACCAGCACAACAGTCCTTCGAGGAGACGCATACAGGCTACGCCGGCCGCTGTGGTGGCTAGCGGAATTAGAACTTCTTCCGGCCGACGGCTAAGGGCGACGGGCAATGCCTGACGTAATTGACTGATTTTAAAAATAAAGTTTCTCTCTCTCTCTCTTCCTATGTCCACCCGAGGCGGTGACGAGCGCAGGTGTATTCTTAATGTGAATCCCACCTGACGCAAGAGCTAGGCAACTGGAACGAGGCAACGACAAGACGTCACCATGGCCGTTGAACGTTCCGTCTCGGCCTGAGGGTAGTTCAGTGTCTTCCGCAGCGATTAGGTAAAATGGCTCGTACATTTCTTCTCCAAGCAAATGGTAAGTGTCCGCAAAGTGCACCTCTGCGGACATCCCATTTGCCCATGTCCTCCAATGCAAGTAGCGGCGCAATCAGAGGCGAGAAATTGCCATACTAAAATGAGTTCGTCAGAGCACGGGGACAGCAGAACAAAACCGTATGTATGGAGAATATTATCGACTAGTACTGTGACAACCCGGGCCTTTTGAGTGGGAAGCGGGAATTCTACCCCTGCGCCACTTTCAAGAAGCCGCATGCACCTCTTAAACTTTAAAAGGGTCTGTCTGTCTGTCTGTCTGTCTGTCTGTCTGTCTGTCTGTCTGTCTGTCTGTCTGTCGTCTGTCTGTCTGTCTGTCAGTCTGTCAGTCTGTCAGTCTGTCGGTCTGTCGGTCTGTCAGTCTGTAGTCTGTCAGTCTGTAGTCTGTAGTCTGTCGGTCTGTCAGTCTGTCAGTCTGTCAGTCTGTCAGTCTGTCAGTCTGTAGTCTGTCAGTCTGTCTATCTGTCTGTCGGTCTGGCTGTCTGTCTGTCTGTCTGTCGGTCTGTCTATCTGTCTGTCGGTCTGTCTATCTGTCTGTCGGTCTGTCTATCTGTCTGTCGGTCTGTCTATCTGTCTGTGTCTGGAGCTGTCTGGAGCTGTCAGTTATTTTTGTGCCCTGGTATTTTTCGCGCTGTTTCGAACCCTTTAAACTCTTAAACGACGACACATTGCAGACTACCTATCGCAGCGCCTCAAGCGAGTTGACCCTGCTTGGGCTTCACTTTCTGTACATTGGTGCTGCGCCGTTCCGAGCACTCCCCTGCTCTAGTACACTCTAACTGTACACTGATAGCGGCGAACAGAGCGTCGGCAGTCGATAAACTGATCTGCGGTAAGGTGCTTCGGCATCTATACATGCGACATTGAACATTCCAGCCTTATCGCTGGTCTCCGCGTTAGTTCCAGAGTAGAATCAGGTGTTCGCGTTTCCGTGCTCAAGCCTAGCAGATGATCCTCAAAAATCTGGAACGTTCCCAGACATTCTGGCGCGGTTTTCGCAGGGCAGTAGTAACTAGAGCACTACACGGGCCGTGATTCTCAGCTCGGTCCCGGCTCTGGCCCGAAACTCGTTCAAGTTTACCCGCCCGAACCCGGCCCGGTCACTCAAAAGTGAGACCCGGGCCCGGCCCGAGTCCGAGAAAAAATTTCGCCTACCCGGCCCGGCCCGACCGCAGATTGGGTCCGACAGGCGCCCGAACCAGTAATCTAGGTGCTGTTGCTCAAACATGGAATCAACGACATAGTGTTTTAAGTGGCAAATGTCTAGCCTTTGTTGGCGCTGTTACAAAGCAGATGCGAGGGTCCTGGGCCAGCCTGTCTCCAAAGGAGTCTTCCCGCTTCTTGGACCCCCCCCCCTCATTTCGGGGAACGGATTTGACACTACACCTGCCGTCTTTTCCCTGAACTGGGCGCTTCGGCGGGAAGCTGGCAGCTACGCGCGGGTCTCCTCCGTGGAACACGTGTTTGCAACGAGCTTGTTTTGGTGAAAGCTGGTGCCTTTGTTCTTAAAGGGATTTCCAGTTCCCCGAAGTGACATTGCCCCTCTTTCTTCCGAACTGGTCGGACGTGGAGAGTGAGAGTGCAGTGGTCCCTGGCGTGCCATCCTGGGGGCGGGGACCTATGTGTCGAAGAGACGGACCCTCCAAAGGCATGCTCGTTTGTGATTGGACATTTGCCGATTAAGGAGTTTCCCTATCTTGGGAATGAAGCGTATTTAAGGAGCAGCAGAGCGTCTGCTCGGCACGGATCGATCGGACTAGATGTCGTTCTGACGATCCTGCCCTCTCTGATGTAAATAAACGTCTGTTAAGTTTTCCTCAACGCCGGTCTCTGCCTCGGCTTCCTGCTGTTCTGGACATCCCTGGGCCTGCGGTACGACTCCCGCCGCTCAGCTCCACGCTACCCCCTGAGTCCGCATCGGCCAACGACCCCGCTCGTAACAAGTGGTGGCAGCGGTGGGATGGATCCAAATACCCGGTCGTAACAGCGCATGTTTCGCTAACAATTATACCTTAACCTTCGGCAATTTCTTGTAAAAAGGTGCTTACGGTGAAACAGTTGCTTTTCTTTTTCTTCATTTCTTCACATGTGTAAAAAATCAAATTATCAAGCGATTTCGGCTTTAAGCAGCCACGCGCTGTTGAATAACATATCCTACCGCGCTAAAGTTTCACGCACTGCTTGCGGTAGCCCAAGGGGCGTACACCTGACTTGCGAATTGTGAAGGCATCGGCAGTCGTTGTTCTTAACTTCCACCACTGGAGCAAAGTTAAAATGTCTTCCTCTGTGGAATGAACATAGCTGTCCAGCTCATCTCTTCACTTCTCTCGTTCTCGAACGTGGTCCCACTCTTCAATGCCGTCTAAAAAACTCATCTTTGAAGGATTCTCCTAGCAGTTTTCAGAAGTGAGTTATGCACGGTTTGCACCATGCTCTTTTTTTTTTTCATAATATTATGCTGTGTGCCTTCCTAACGATGTTGTTATGGTAAAAGGTTTTCATTGGACTACGCGGGTAGGACTGGTAGGAGGCGGACGAAGCGATTTGGAGCACTTTTTGAGGTTCGTTCGTGTTTGGTTATAAAAGCGTGAATAAGCTGCTCCTCGCTAACTCATTGCATGCATATGGTTCGGGGTAAAAGGACATCACCGGCACAGAATTCGTAATGGTCTTTTTTCAAGCCAGCTATTTCGTCAAGCGAATATACTTTCCCTCGCGCCTTGTTTAATGCACCCACGCTATTCCTGCACATTCCAACGCTGTTGCGGCAGTATCACCATGCAACTCTCCCACTATATAGCGCAGGGGTCTCAAACACGCGGCCCGCACATTCGACCCATTTTCTTTTATTGTGTTTAAAAGTATGTTCTTATGCTAAACAGGCATGACAGGTTTCAAGCATTTTTTTTCTTGAGGCAACCCGTGCGGCCAGCATGTGCTCATTCAAAACCGTGACACAAAACTCTTATAATTCATAATCGGCATCCACATTTTAGTCATCTCGTAGACAGGTATCGACATGTTGGAATCCTGCCGCCAAATACCCTTCAGAAATGACCCACATATATGTGATATAGGAAAGATCTTCTTTGAAATGTTACCATTAGGTGACATTTAGTTGTAGGTATAAATTTATTATATTACATTTATTACTAATTCTACGAAATAACATTTGGGATATAAAATAATAACAAATACAAACAAAGCACATGTTAGCGAGATGTTAACTATATAGGCGCCTGGTCTATTTACTTTTAGCTTGCCCGTTTCAGACATATTATGTAGCTCCTTATGCAAGAAGCAAAGGAGGTTCAGTACTTGCCCTTCGTAAAACTACTCCAAATAGTTTGCCCGATAAAAAAAAGCAGTTTTTTATTGCGATAGCAATTTCATGGACACTCTCGTCTGATTTTTGCCGTCACGTCGTGCTCCGGATATGTATATGTATGCATATATATAAAAAGGCACAAAGAAAAATAAAGCAGAAGAAAAAAATCTGAAGTACCCGACCGCGGATTCAAACCAGCAACCCCTCGCTCACCAGCGCGCTGCGTTAGACAACTCAACCACATGCCATGTTTTTTTTCTTTCTTTCATGGTATTTATTACAATGCGTATTTGAAATTATCACAAACGCTATGACGTAGGGATGCATTCACTTAGCGACAATATTCGCACAAGCACTGCACAAGCATTCAAAGGCTTACATGCATATATACTATATGTGCCGGCGAAATAACGGTGAGCTATTTATATACACCATGTACCGCTGGTGGTAAGCAAATCTCGGAGGAGCGTAAGCGTATTTTCTACCACGCAACGCTCTTATTTTCTTTCACTTTGAAAAGTGCCTTTGAGACGCGCACGACAAAGTGGCCCTTTCTGTACCCACTAGTGATGTGGAAGGAAAAAAAAAACAAAGAACACCGGGCACACCTAAGGTCCCTAGATAAAACAAGTTTTCAAGGTAGCGACACCCTTCCTTTTCCTCCTCGCTTATTTGCCTGGAGCGCCCCCAAGAAGGGTCAAAGCGTGCATAAAAAAGGGAATGTTTGTGTTCAGTTATTACGGCGGATAGAAATATTTATAGCAAATGTAAAGTAAATTCGACGTAGGATAAAAGGTTACTTAGTTGAATATAAGCGGTAACATAAGAAGAAGCGTGATGTGTGTTACCAACTGGCAACGTTGTTATAGTTTTATATTTCACACCATTATCCATGGCGTCTCGCATCGTACGTCGTAGTTCGTCCCGGTTCGTACAGTTCTCCGAATGTGTTTTGCTCGTGAATATGATGTGGCACAGTTAAGGTGCTTCTTGCTGGATCCTGTGATCCTGACTGACCACAGGGCAGCACCGTGTTGTGACGAGTGATCATAGCCGCTTGTGCGCACACAGGCAAAAGCCGTGGCCAGACTAGAACGAACGCTTGACTAGCAGCATTGCGATGACAGTTTTTTCTGGAAAAAATACATCCATTTTCGCAATCATGATGCCAGGTAATCGTGGTGCATGTTTTATTATCTGGGTGACTACGGAAGAGACCGCGGCACCGCAATGCGGGTGCACGCAACTTAACGACAAGTGGGGTTCTACCAGTTTGGTGTCCCGAAGTGATGAATATTGCGACGATGTCGTCGCCCTACCATCAGCGGTAAGTACCAGAAACAGACTTAAAAAGCGTTGGCACGCGTCGCGTTTGAGCCTGTTTACGCCGCGTTCAAGAGCAAGTGACTCGAACTGGTCTGGCATGAAATGTCCCTGAAAGTGCAGCCACTTCAGCTGTATTCAACTGTACGTGCATACGCACAAATATTGTAACGAATTTCACGTACTAGACGCGCGTTAGACGCGCGTTCTGTAGCGTTTCAACAGAAGGCGACAAATCAACTCGCCTCGCAAAGCCGCGTCTACGGCGTTGCACGGAAGTCCTCGCGTCAAATGTTTTGTAGCCACACTTCACGGCGTGCCCTATTCCGGATACCACGAGGTATGTTGTAGAGGGAAAAACCGCCTTCTGTTTTGTTGCTGCATCCGACAGCACAGTACTTGACATATTCAAAATTCACGGCGAAGCATGCTCGGCCGACTTGGCGTCAACTGGAACGCTCCTCTTCTACAGCTTGTCTTGGATACGATTTCGTCTTTCGTCGCGGCAATAATCCGACTGGAACCATATGCACATGCGCACTCGTTTTGAACCTTTTCCTTTATAATAAATATCACCACCATCCACTAACAGCATCACGTGCAACGAATTCACCAATCACAGACGCAAATGATGGAGAAAAGGAGGGGTAGGCGCGAGAGTGAGGGGGAAGGCGCAAAGAGGAATGAGTGTCGCTACCTTGAAAACTTTTTTATCTAGGGACCTTAGGCACACCTTGCATCAGACGCCCCCGTGTGGCCGGAGACGCAGGGGGTCACTCCACGCGCCGCAGTTTAGAAGAAGAAGAAATATCTAAGAGCGTCTGATCCTCCATTATCGACATTTGCAGACGCAGCGCTCCTAATTTTCTTTCAATTCGAAAACTGCCCTTGAGACGCGCACAACAAAGTGGCCATTTTCGGTACCCACTCGTGATGTGGAAGGCAAAAAAACAAAGAACACCGGGCACACCTACCAGACGCCCCCGTGTGGCAGGAGACGCAGGGGGTCACTCCACGCGCCGCAGTTTAAAAGAAGAAATATCTAAGAGCGTCCGATTCTCCATTGTTGACACCTGCAGCGTGTCGCTCAAGCACGTAGACGTAACAACTGTGACAGTTGTTAGTTCACGCTTACCCTGTGCATGCCTGTACGTTCTTTTAACCCTTTCATTCACGAATTATGATGCACTCTCTGCAAATTCATCAAATTTCCATGGTATGATTTTAAGGCACTCAGTATTAGATTTCAAGAAATAAAATGAAGGAATGTGTTGTTTTTTGTTAGTTACAGTAATTAATGCTAATTAGCGTTTAATTAAATATATATTTGTTCTGCAATCAGTCAGCTTTAATCCTTGCATAAAAGGAATAAACTATTAGGCCCAAAATGCATGCACAGTTTATTTTTTGGCTGTATGCTTTTCGAGCGAAGGAAAAAAAATGTTCTTGACGTTGGTCCTGGAACGTCGCACGTCGAACGATCGTCGAACATGGTAGTGTCTCTAGCAAAATGATCATCTGCAGCATATACAGCATAGTGAAGTTAAATAAGATCTAGTTGGCCACTCAGGAAGCCTGCACGAATGTGCACACTAAGTTTCAGGTCATTTGAAGAAACACGGGGTGCGTAATGCGACTTATAAGTTGATGTGTACAGTTGTACACACCGTGACTGAAAGGGTTAAGCCGCGTTCGCACTGGGGAATCCGCCGTCTAGAACGGCTGGAATTCTCGTGCCACCGAAATTCCGCATTGTTCACACTACTTACCAACCACACCACCGAAATTTGGGCACCTAGTTATCATCGTTCCTTCGCGCGAAGGAACGCTGGCATCAATGCGCTCTACGTTGTGTTCGCGTTTCGTTATGGCGAAGCGCATAAACAGAGGGTCGTCGAACTACTGAGCCTGCCGGAAAGCAACTTTCTGGCGATGTTTGACGAGGAGAAAGATGCATTCGCCGAACAAAAAATGACGCAAGCAGTTGTGGTTCGTTCGTCCTGATTTGCATGACGCGAGAAGCTTGGTCAAGCCGAGATTATGCTACCCGTTCTGCGAGATCGCGATGGTGTATTGCAAAGATGCTAATCGCGACAACACTTGGCAGTCGTCGAGAATTTGTTCGACTCACGTTCCGATTGGTTCGCGGTGAGGGAATCCGCCGGCAGGTGCTGCAAATATCGGTCCGGGACCGATCGGCGCGGAAAGGGCTTTTCTGGCGGATCTCGCTGCCACCGAAGCGGATTCCGCACCCTCTCGCAGCCGAATGTCTCAGTGTGAACGCGCCATTAGGGCGTTCTTTGTGCTTCAGCGGCGCGCTGCAAGTATCGAGCTGCTTCTGGTTCTTCGTGTGACATTTCAATTTCTTGCTATCGCATCCATTGCTTCACCCTTGCGGCGAAACTCACTTTTTTTTTCATGATAAAATGTGAAACATATATGTATGCACAACGTATGTGGAAAAGCTTTAAGGAATACGAAAAAGAAAAACGATTTTTCTATTATCAATAAATTGCTCTTTTACAATTCCAAAATCACCACGCTCGCCGCGACAAGACTCTTGGTAAGCGCAAAAACGCGCAAAAAGCAAATGCGGGTGGCGAGGCCACCTTGTAATTCACGCAGCAGACGCCGCGACTTCATAGATTCTGACCGCGTCTACTGGGGCTCACATAGCTCCTACAGTCGGTAAAAATGAAGTACACTAACGTCTGAGGAAGCCTTAGACTTAACATATCAAGTCTCAGGAAATTTCGTAGAACTAATGTCCTCAAAACACGCCAATGCAGTTTGAAATCCGTAACCTCACGCGCGGAGATTTCAGCGCGGAAATTAAATATGGCACTTCGCCCTTGATTTCCTCCTCTATTCATAAACTTATGATGGAGAAATGAATGATATTCGATATAGCAATGTGGATGCGCTGAGTACATTGCTAGGCCGTACCAACTAGCCCAAATGGAAGCTTTGCTGAACGTTAATGATATTCGAGTTCTCAGAGTACACTTTATCAGTCTAAACCGACTCATTGTTTCAGCTTAGTGTCCCTTTAAGAACTGAGAAATGTCGAAGCCCGGCCCGACCCGAGCCCGCCACCTCAAACCCGGGCCCGAGCCTGACCCGGACCCGCCGTGGAATCTACTTTACCTGGCCCGGCCCGGCCCACGGGCTGGCCCGGGTTTTTGGATAGGCCCAAGCCCGTGCAGTGCTCTAGTAGTAACACTTGTAAAGGGGCGGTAACATAACACAGAAAGAAAGGAGCCAGTGTGGCAAGCACAATGACGTCTTCCGTGTACACGAGGTAAGTCTGCCACTTCAATCCTGCCAGTACTGTATCTATAACGCGTTGGCAAGTCGCAGGTGCCGAGCAAAGGACAAAGGGCATGACCTTAAGCCTTGAACTCGAAGAGGCCGTCTGGTGTTTTGAAGAGACAGCCTTCTCTAGGACTCTCTCGTTGACTTCTATTTGCCAATAGCCGGCCTTGAGGTCCATCGAAGAAAAATGCCTCGCGTTGTGAGTCGATCCAGGGTGTCGTCTATCCGTGGGAGAGGGTACACGTCCTTTTCCGTTATCTTGTTCAGGCGGCTATAATCTACGCAAAAGCGTAGGGTTCCGTCCTTCACTAACACCAGGGGTGACGCCCACGGTTTCTTGGATGGCTGGATGATGTCGTCGCGTAGCATTTTGTAGACCTGTTTATTTACGGCCTCGCGTTCTCGCGTCGAAATTCTGTACGGGCTGTGTCGGAGTGTTCCGGAAATTATGTCTGTATTGATGCGATGTTTCGCGACAGGGGTCTGCCGAATTTTTGACGACGATGAAGGGCATACCTTGTATTGGAAGAGCAGGGTTTTGAGCTGGTCTTGCTTATGCTTCGGAAGGCTTGGATTGACGTCGAAAGCTGGTTGAGGAGCTTGCTTGGTCGGAGTAGGCTCGGAAAGAGCAGGCAGGCGTTGTGCCCCTTCTGGTGGCAGTTGCCAGCTTGCTCTCTCCCTCTTTTCTTTGTGTCCTTGCGCTTGTATATACAAATCAAATAAATAAATAAAAATCGGAAATGGCGAAAGCATTGGTGGCTTCCACAATTTGTTCGGTGTAGGCGACCATCGTGTCTTTGTTCACGTGCTTGTACTGGTTGCTGAAATTTGTGAGCATCACTGTTGCTTTTCCTCCCAGCAGCTCGGCTATTCCTCTTGCGACGCAAATATCGCGGTTAATCAACTGGTGCTGGTCGCCTTCAACGACGCCTTCCAGGTCTGCTGATTTCTGAGTGCCGACGGAAATGAATATATTGGAGCGAAGGGGAATGGTGACCTGGTCTTCCAGTGCATTCAAGACGTGCTTTCCTGGCGGCGTGTGCGGCGGTAGTGCTTTGTCTGTGGATAATGTTATCGACTCGGATCTCAGGTTGATGACTGCACCGTGTAGACTTAAGAAGTCCATACCAAGGATGACATCTCTTGGGCAACGCTGCAGGACTACGAAGCTAGCGGGATACATCCGGTTGTTAACGGTGATTCGCTCTGCTGATTCCTGCTGGCGTTACTAGGTGACCTCCAGCGGTCTGAGGGCCTTCCCAGGTGATTTTGACTTTCTTCAACTTCGTGGCGAATGGCCCACTTATGACAGAGTAATCTGCTGCCGTGTCGACGAGAGCTGTGACGCTGTGGACGTCGATAAGAAAGTTGAGGTCGGTAGTTCATCGTCTTACGTTGCGGTTAGGTCGTGGCCTCGGATCACGGCTGCGTTGGCCTGTTCCGCTGCTTCCATGTGGCATCGTCCGGGCTCGAAGTTTCGACGTCAGGGCTCCGTTCGGCTTCCGGCGAGTTCTTTAGATTTCATCGCGGCGTCGTCATCGGCGACGGAGGACATTCGGTATTTTGTCGTACAGCAACCGCACCTCTATCGGTTGCTGTCCTTAGTTTTCCGGGTGTGGGCTCGCGGGTCGGGCCGGAGTAGGGCCGGTGTACTGCCGGCGGTGAGGCGAGATGTAGCGTCCTCGTGAAGGCGAATGCGATTGCCGTGGAGGTCTCCGCTTAGATGCGGCGAGAAAGGCGATGTCCCACGGTAGTTCACCTCGCTCTGGGCGTGGCGCGTTTATGGCAGACACGCAGTCCCATCTGTCGGTATTGGCAGTGGCGGCAGCTGTGGCCAGCTTCCTTGCAGTGGTAGCAGAGTGGGCGGTAGTCGGGGGCGGGTCAAACGTCAGTCTTCCTCGGGCTACAGCGCTGGCTGGCGTGTGGGCGAAACAGCGTCGGTGGCGGCGGCGGCGGTGTCTGGTGTCGGAAATGCAGTGGTGCTGCGTCTTCACGTGGGCGCGGAGGAGGAGCGTTACGACGCGCTGCAGCAGCGTAGCTCAGACTGCGGCTGAGGCTCTGCTAGCTGAGGAACGCCCAGGGATTGCTGGATCCCCTGGCGCGCGATGTCGGCAATGGAATCCCCTTGAGGCTGCGACGGAGGCAGAAATTTTCGCAGCTCCTCCTGCACGATCGCTCTGATCGCCTCTAGTAGGTCGGCAGAGCACAGCCCTTCGATTTCGTTGAAGTGTGGCGTCAAAGGACGAACATATTGCGGGTTGCGCATTTGCAGCGTCTTCTCAATAGTCATCGCTTCAGAAACAAAATCTTGGACACTGGTCGGTGGTTTCCGCATCAGTCCCGCGAATAGCTCCTGCTTAACTCCTCGCATGAGGTGGCGAACTTTCTTCTCTTCTGGCATGGGGTCTGCGTGGCGGAACAGTCTGGTCATCTCAGTGAAGAGCGCCGCGTTTTCATTTGGCAGCTGCACACGGGTTTGGAGCAGAGCTTCGGCCCTCTCCTTGCGGACGACGCTTGTGAACGTGGCTAGGAACCTGGTGTGAAAAATGTCCCGCGTTGTCAGGCTTCGCTCTTGGTTTTCTAACCAGGTCCTAGCGCGGTTTTCCAAAATGAAGTAGGCATGCCGTAGCTTGTCGTCGTTGCCCCAGTGGTTAAAATCGGCCACTCGGTCAGATGCTTCCAGCCAGCTTTCCGGGTCTGACTGATGATCCGCGAAATCTTGGCTGCTCTCTGGGCTGCTGGAGCACGATCGGTGTAGGCGGTACAGCCGGGTTGTCATAGTCCCGGCGGTCGAAGTCACGGTCTTGGACTGCCTGGTGTTTTCGGGGAGGAGCCCGTACAGTGGCGCTAGTGCGTTCTGTCTGCGGCTGGTTCGATGATCCGGGTGGTCTTTAGCGTCGTCTCCGCGATTTGGGCTGGGCTCACGGCCTGACGGGGGCGTCCGGAACATGAACGCACACCGGATGTCCCGGGGTCGTGACGTCCACGAAGGAAGCAGTCGGCGTGTCCAAGATGAAACATTTTATTTGGCCGAACTTGTGGCCGAGAAACGGAAAGTAAAACCAGGGGGGTGAAACTTCCTATACCATCTATGGAACGCATTATTCGCTGGCAGCGCCGGACGAACGCCTGGTGTTTGGGGGCGGTACTAAAACATGGCGGCACATTGCTGACACGCACTGGGGGACGCCATCTTGATGAGGACTGAGGAGTGGGGGGGGGGGGGGGTCGATTTAGCACCAATTTCAATTGGGATGCACCAGCAAGCCAAATTGAGCGAGTGGAAGGTATTCAGATGGCGAGCACGCGAGCTTCTTCCAGTTGCGCAACCCGTACCATGATCAAAACGGCAATCGTTGCGTTCTGATGGATGAAGGTTTACCCATCCACCTACTTTTGCACCACTTATTCTAAGTAAGACTGTTTTTGTTTACGTCTACACATGAATTAGACAAGAATAAAGAGCAGAGTTTGTTTGAATGATTTATTGCCTAAACATACCATTCATAAAGTAAAAGCACAACTTGAATATTTTAGCGCTACTGCTGCAACCGCATCCTGATATGCCGTGCAAGCGTAGAAAAACAGAGAGCAGCATGCAGATCGTACCTTTCGTCCGCCGGGATCCTAAAGAATTTTATGCCGGTGTGGCGTGAAGAATTTCGACACCCTCAGCACAGCACGATTTGTGATAACTGCGCGAATCCATTCATGCGTCTGTTTCGCTGAAGCTTGCAAGGGTTTCGCCAGTTTCCTTGAAACAAACCTTACGGTGGTAAAAGCGGCCTTTGGGACGCCGTAGGCCGTAGCACACATGGGCGCGTAACAAGAAACGCCCCTTTTTCGCCGTGAGAGATAGGATGGCGCAGTTCCCGTTTTACACTCCGGGTGGCGCTCGAATTTTCGCAACCTCGAACTGCAACCTTTAGATTCACTTGCGTATTAAAAACTCCGGAGTTAATAAGTAACCTGGTAATTACCATAAAATGGAACAACAACGTTCATTTATGTTCGTATGTAGTACAGCCCCCAAACATTAGGATCGCTGCGTTCACGGGACAGAAAAACCGCGAAGTTTCATCCCCCTGGTAAAACTACAGCAATACACACTGTACACGGATAGCGGCAAAAAGAGCGTCGGCAGTCGATAAACTGATCTGCGGTAAGGTGGTTCGGCATTTATACATGCGACATCGAACATTCCAGCCTTATCACTGGTGTCCGCGTTAGTTCCAGAACAGACTAAGCTGTTCGCGTTTCGGCGGTCAAGCTTAACAGATGATCCTACAATAATCTGGAACGCCCAAACCGGCAGGCGGCGCTCCTCTTCTCTTTGAAATACCGGCTGTATACGCGCCCCTCGTGGCGCTACAGAGGCTGTCCCTAAGGGCGTCGTGCGAATAAAAAGATATATATACAAAACACGGGAGGAAAGCCATACGTAAGTGGCAGATCATATTGCTACTCATCTTTAGTTTCATCTTCACCGCGCATCATTAGCTAAACGAAAGTTATCGCTCCGATGAGGCCACGCTAGAGTGCATGAGAACCTTCACTGTGGTTTTGCACTTTTCTGATAAGGTTGCACGCTTGGAGTAAGTAGTCGAGTTTGTTCTAGAAGCAACGCGAGTACGAGCAATTGCGCTGCGATCACGCATGTACAAAAGCTGAAGCGTTTCACCGACCACCAGATTATCGACGAACAACGACTGTGGTCGCCGCTATCGGCAGCGCATCGAGCTGCACTCTATTATGCACTACTTAAGGCGGTTAGCTTGCCTTGTGAATTTTCTTCTGCACTGCTTTGCCATGCAGCCACCCAATCGTTCTTCCTTGCCTCGCATGACTATCATGCGCGATCTAGTCATTTCACTTCACTTTCTGTGTTTGCAACTGCGCAAGCGGAGATAACAGCGTGTAGCCGACAAGCGCGAAATCCTGATAGACTCAACGATTAGTGCTGACATTGTAGACGCGCTTTTAAGAAATAAGTGGCGAGGAGGAGATATCGCCTGTAGGAAGGGTAGCGAAGACGAGAAATAAACCGCTCTCTCGCCTTTGAACGCGGGGTGGTTAAGATGCCTTTAAGAGAAATAGGAAAGAAACCCACGCAGGCACCGTGAAAGATAAAAGAACAGTAACAACGCTGGTCTTCAACTGATTTTATCGCACAGAAAGAGCATATTATTATGTTAAGTGACTCTGCGTATGCAGACTCCTGAACATGCATACATGATGCCGCTTATCAATAAAACACGGCACAGAAGTTCTAACAAAAAAATAATTTGTTTTCTTTTCAAGAGTGCGATCGAGGCAGTGTTTCGGCAATTTCCAATTTATTGTCTAATGGAAAGTGCTCCATTTTCTAATGGAAAGTGCTCCATGACATAAACTACATTTTTCGTCGTTATTAGTCGACACTATTAGCCGCCCTCGCTATCAGGGCGGCTTCAACACTTGCCGCGTACCTTTATCCGCATTCCTATACACAACTGCGCACTCTAAACAAAGCTTCACATACACAATCACTACAACGCACAGACACATGACCATCCCAATATCGGCTCAACTGCTGCTCATGTTCTCTCAGCCTATCGTTCAGGCACCTCCCAGACTGCCCGATGTGGACTTTACCACAAGAAAACTGAAGCATTATACCGCATTCTTTACTCGTGAAACAAAAGGATGCTGATGCTTCTTTGCACATACTGCACGTCGCTTAGCTAACTGGTCTGTGGCCTTGCAAATGCTAATTAATTTCTGTGAAGCAGAAAATAGCACATCTACATTTACCTTCCGTCCAGCTTTTTGAAGACATGTGACACGTTCTGCGTGACGACATGACAACCTTTTTGATACCGTCAGAACTGCTCGCACACGTGTCATTTTGTCTAGCTTTTTTAACACACTTTCTGCCACTGAAATAGGGACACGGGCGAGGTAACCTGCTAGCGAAAGGCGCTACTTTTGTTTATCAAAGGAGGAGGAGGAGGCGGAGAAAAACGGAAAGACAGGGAGGTTAGCCAGTTCTCAGACCGGCTGGCTACCCTGTGCTGGGGAAAGGGGAAGGGGGAGTGAAAGATGGTAGAAAAGAGATGCTACAAAAAAAGAAGAAAAAAAGGGACAATAGTACGATAAACGACACAGCTTAAAGTCTGTCTATGAGATTAGTTTTGCGCAAAAAGCGCAATAACGCTTTCAAAGCTTTCCGTGCCGAGGATGGTATCGACCAGTGTCCTAAGATCTTTTCCTCCGACAGTGGACGACTGTCCAGTCCATTTAACGCTTTGGACAGTTCTTCTCTTTGTGCACTGAAGTAAGGACACTCACAGAGAAGATGGGCGATTGTCTCCTCGCAGCTACAGTTGTCACATGTCGGGCTGCTGGCCATTCCAATTCGAAATGAGTAGGCCTTCGTGAAGGCCACCCCGAGCCACAGGCGGCACAGGAGCGTCTCGTCAGCTCTAGTTATTCCCGACGGAAGACGGAGCTGTAGATTCGGGTCCAAGTTGTGAAGACGGGCGTTGGTAAATTCCGTCGAGTTCCACTGTGCCAGTGTCAGTTCACGTGCATGGGAACGAAGCCTTGTTGCGGCGTCCGTTCTTGACAGCGGTATAGCTGCACAATGGAGAGCATCATGGGCAGATCGGGCAGCCTCATCAGCACGGTCATTTCCGTAGATACCGCAATGGCCCGGTATGCACTGATAGATTAGGCTGTGGTGCTTCTCAATGGCGCGGTGATGAAGCAGTCTTATGTCAGCGACTAACTGTTCATTTGGTCCATGACGATATGGGGACATAATGCACTGGAGCGCTGCTTTGGAGTCAGAGAAGACTGACCACGCCTGTGGCGTTTCTTCCACTACGAACTCTAGAGCAGCACGGATGGCGGCGAGTTCTGCAGCCGTCGATGATGTCAAGTGCGACGTCTTGAACTTTATGGTGAGGGATTTCTCGGGTATGACCGCTGCCCCTGCTGAGCTTGTAGAAGAGCTTGTAGCTGCCAGATATTTTATGGGGGCATGAATCGCGAGGCGCGTTGTCAAAACAAAGATAAGCGTTTGCAAGTTTCACCAGCGTACAGTGGGATGACTGATACAGAAGCAGCAACTTAAGGTCACGAGCCTGTGAAACGAGCAATTGCTAATTTTTTTTTTTTTGAGAGCGCGCTTCGCACGTTACCCCAGCCGTGTGCCCGTTTCAGTGGAAGAAAGTGCGTTAAAAAGCTACAGAATGGCATGTGTGCGAGCAATTCTGACGGTATGGAAAAGCTTGTCGTCCCGTCATGCACACTGTGTCACATGTCTTAAATGAAATTGGACGGAAGGCAAATGTAGATGTGCTATTTGCTGCTCCGCAGAAATTAGCGTTTGCAAGGCAACGGACCCGTTAAGAGACGTGCCGATACTGCAGGGTGTGTAAAGAAGCATCAGTCATTTGTCTCATGCGTAAAGAAGGCGGTGTATCGCTTCCCGTTTTCTTGCCGTAAAGATTATATTGGGCAGTCGGGGAGATGCCTGAACGATAGGCTCAAGGAACATGAGCAGAAATCGAGCCGCTATCGGGATGGTCATGCGTCTGTGCATTGAAGTGATTGTGGATGCGAAGCTTTTTTTAACTTTTAAGAGTGCACTATTGTGTTAGGAATGTAGACAAATATACGCGAGAGATTGTTGAAGCCACCGAGATCGCGAGAGCCAGTGAGAGCTGTGTGAGTCGCCTATGGGTGGCACTGAGTGCAAATCAATTAGCCTTTTCGGATGCGGCAGGTTTTCGTGTGCTGTGATTGGGCCTTTCTCCGTGTACGGATGCCGTTGTTTCTGACATTCACATCAAAGTTGGTGCCTGTCCCGTTGTGTCTTCCTCGTCTGTGTCTGCTAGCGCTGTGACACCTTTCGGTGCTCTTTCAATGAGTCTTCAATGCAAGGACCATTCAAATCAAATCAAATCAAATCAAATCAGTTTTATTTACATCCTGGAGATGTGGGCAAGCTTGGGCAAAAGCGATACAATTCGCTTGAGGAAAGCCCAAGCCCCCATATACAGGGCATACAGTAGGGACACACAAGGATGTCAAAATGCAATCAAAGAGCAAACTAGCGCGTTACATACACGAAAAAATACTATCACAAAATCAAACCAACGCGTTACATGAGAGAAAAAAAAGAAAAAGGAGGAAAAAGTGGTTAACGTGATACTTTAAACCTTGTTTCTACAATATTTACGACTACAAAGATAAAGAGTATGTGTCAATGCATATATGTACAGATCGTCAACAGCTAAAGATAATTATTTAACACAATAATTAATCCATAACAACAGGCAATCATCAAACAAACAAAAAAACAATGAAAATACATCTCTCTTAATACAGTACAGCAATTTTTTTACGGGGATTAGTTACAGGAAGTGTTTTTTAATATCACTTACACTACGTTTCTCTAATTCTATTTCGCTACTGAGGAGTGTGTTTAGTAAGTGAGGCAAACAATACTGCAACATCTGTCGTCCGTATTCTGTTCGGCAAAAGGGGATATTCCAGAAGTCTCGTTTGCGGAGAGAATAGAAAGGAGCATTTCCTCTCAGGTTAGCGAGATTTAGAAGGTCATGTTGATTTTTATAAACTGACTTTTTATATTTGATAGCTAGTTTCCAATCATAATATATTTTCTATGGGTACAACGTTAAAACGATGAAACAATTCCTTTGTATGCGCACGATGTTCAACGTTAGCTGTAGACCGAAGAGCTCTTTTTTGTAACATAAATATTCTATGGTTATTTCTTTGTGTGGAATTTCCCCACACTAAAAAACAATAATTTATGTGGGATAAAAAAAGCGTGTTGTAGAGCATAAGTTTTATCGATGCAGGCAGAATGTGTCGAAATTTTGCAATAGCACCCACACTTTTAGCCACATGAGATTGAACGTGGTCAAAATTATCGTCCCAGGACATACTTTTTTGAAACAGCACACCTAAAATTTTTATTGAGTTCACAAATTCTAGAGGCGCCGTGCCTAAAAATAAAGGACTATCAATGGTGACTGAAAGCTGACGCGGATGAAAAAGAACGGCCTTTGTTTTCTCATCATTGATCAACAACGAGTTTTCTTTACTCCACTTTTGTATGTCTTCAAGGATGTTATTTATTTGAGGTGCTAAATATTGCAGATTTTTTCCAGTGAAAAATAGGCTGATGTCATCAGCGTAAATTACATAAGTTGGTGCTTTGTTGATAGTGTTTATATCGTTTATGTAAAGGATGAACAATAAAGGACCCAATATGCTTCCTTGCGGAACGCCAGTGACTACCTGCTGTAACGATGAAACTGCCGTTCCTAAGCTGACACACTGAAACGTATGCTTCAAGTAGGATTTTATCAAGAGCAGTGGCGTGCCGCGAATACCATATAGTTGCAGTTTTTCTAACAATGTTGCATGGTGAATCCGGTCAAACGCCTTTGAAAAATCTATGTAAATGCCTACACATATCTGTTTTAGTTCAAAAGCTTTAAGGATGATTTCCTTCTGGGTCAGTAGTGCAGATTCTATTGATTTGCCGTGGAGAAAGCCATACTGAGATTTATTAATTAGATTGAAAGCGTGACAAAATTTTGTTACTCGTTTATGAATGATCTTCTCAAGGCCTTTTGAAATATTGGCAATATAGAAATCGGCCTGTAATTCGACAACTCATTCTTATCGCCCTTTTTGTGCAGGACACTAACTTTAGAGATCTGCATCATTTTCGGAAAACAGCCCGTTATTTTTGCAAGGTTTTATATGGCCGACGTAGCTCTGGGAGGACGCGAGGCGTTTCTTGTATCTTATTTCTTGTCGCTCGTCGAACGCAGACAACAACGGTACACTGCGCTCTTGCCTGGAAGTGCTCTCGTGCTCTGAATCGATCGGGTGGACCTGTTGGGGCGCGACTGCGTCGTCATTAACCAAGCGCTGACGGCTCACCCCACACCCACGTGGCTCAGCATGCGAAGAGATGGCTCCAAAGAACTGTTGGTAGGGTTCTGCAGTGAAGACTTCAATGAATTTCGTGGTAGTGGAATAAACGCCCTGTACCGCACACGATGTAGAGCCGACATGAAAAACTGTATATATCAGCAAAAATTTATGCCTTGCGAAAATGTAATGGGAACATGTAGGTGGACGGGTGATGCTCTTTCTGAGGCTGCTGTTCCAGACGCCGACGAACGCTGGAAGAAATATGAAAGACGCCTTGCCGACGCAACCTGGTGTATGCATGATCAGCTGCCTGTCGTTGAAGGGAAGTGGAAGCGCACATCGCTACGCCACCTGGAGGGTGGTTAGACCCTCACTTGCTCGCCCGCAGAGCGGCTCGCGTGGCCGCTCTTTACGTAAGCATGTTTCTCGGTTGCTGGATGTCGTCTTCGTTGTCGGCAGGTAATGGGACTTGGAAGAGGCTCTTGCGTCTGGCTCATCGGATAGCCCCGAAGAAATCGTCGCAATAGAAGATACATCGTCGAAAATACAGGAGCTAACGAAGTGGTTCGCACAGGTTTTAAGATTACTACCCACAGTAATAACGTGAAAGCACTTGCGGACACTGTCGCAGACTTTTCAATTAGGCGTCACAGCTCGCCGACCACCTTAGGGAGGCGCAAGCACCATGGCAAATACCACATAAAAATTCTAAGGGTCAGCTAATGAAATAATAAGTAAATGTTACCGCCAAACAACTACCCTTTGGTGATGCTGGCTTCGTCGCCAGGATCGTGACTCCCCCAAAGGGTGGCAACGAAATAAGTTTGCAAACGGATTTGCTGAGATATTACAGTGAGCGCATGAACATTCCAGGTAGCATGGCGAAGGTTCCCGCGAGTCCACATGTTGACACTGAGAATGAGGGGCAGCCTGAGCGTTTGCGAACAGCCGACGACGTAATGATCTCGCTGCAGTCCTGCTGCCCTGTACGAGTGTCATGCGAGAGGCCTTGTATGCATAGGTAGGCAAAAAATTGGAGCTCACTCAGACTCCCACTCAAGAAATAGATTTTGCTCTGAGGGCTCACTCGGACTCAAATTCACCAACACCTTACTCAGCCGAACTTACTCACTCAGACTCACGGCTTCACCCGAGTCTGAGTGAGCTTGGGTGAGTCGACTCATGAGTCCGCTGGCGTGAAATTAGCTTTTTCAATCATGTTGTGCAAATCCTATTTACCGCAATATCTCACTAAATTGGTGCTCTACGATACGCCTTTTGATCTTGTGCCTCAAATACAGTTTATCATATATCATGTGTCAAATTATTATGTCCAATTCAGTAAGGACATTTTTATGAAATACGCGACTCACACGAGATAACTTTATCAAGAGATTCCCATGAAACAGTTTGCGGGGAGGGTCATGGCACCGCTTCCCCTAACTCACGCCTCTGATCAATAAATACTGAGGAGCGCTGAGCTAATGTGCTGAGATATGTGTGAATAGACACAAGTCTATCAATAAGGCTGATAGTAATGCTGAAAATGAGTAGGTAGGACCAAATAAGTCGGCATCAAAAGGTGGAGCTCACTGGAACTCACTCAAGAAATATATATTTGAGCTTAGGGCTCACTCGGACTCAGACTCACCAACATATTCCTCAACTGAACCCACTCGGACTCAGACTCACAAAAATATTACTCACCCGGACTCACTCAGACTCAGACTCACGGCCCGATCTGAGTCGGAGTGAGTCTGAGGGAGCCTACTCATGAGTGATGTTTGCCGACCTATGCTTGTATGTCATAGCGATGTCATAGCGGAGTAAATACTTGTGACTCACACAAGCTGGTTTGATCGCAAGAGGCCTTATGGAAATGATTCATGGACATGCACTGCACATGAATCATACCCATTTTATAATTTCACGGAACATTTACCAGTTGCTGTCATCATCTGACCCTCAGAATTGTTATGCGGTCCTTTGCCATGGTGCTTGGACTTTCCTAATACAGTAGGCGAGCTGTAGCGCTTAATTTAAAAGTCTGCGGCAGTGTCCACAAATGTTGTCAGTGGTATAGTCTTAATATCGGCGTGAACGAATTTGTTGAAGTTTGTAATTGTCGACGTCGTATCATCTATGGTGACGACTTCTGCTTTTGAAAAACTTAAATAATCAACGTCGTCACATACAGAAGGGCACCGCAATTGCTTTCTGTGTCGACATAGCTTAAATAGAAGTACTGGTTCATTCCGCCTTCCACTTCTTTGTGTCGACGTCAGATGCACACTGTTGCATTTCGTGAGACAGTGCCTAGTCGATTTGATACACAGGTTTGGGGACTGCTTTCCGACTACGTCAACACTTAAGCAAAGACCAGTGATCGAGCGCCGGATAATCACGAGAATTACCACGAGGCCAATTCGACAGAATGATTATCCCGAGGTTCAGAAGGAACGCGGCGGAATTCAGAATCAAGTGAAGAAAATGCTCGAGGATGACATGATAAAGCCTTTGAAGATTCCTTGGGCGTGCCCCGCTGTTTCCTCCAAAGAAAAAGGCAGCAGCTTACGCTTCTGCATAGATTACCGCATGTTAAAACAGGTAACCAAGAAAGAGGTCTATCCTTTCCTAGGTGTTGACGATTCGTGATTCGCTCGCAGACACACAAACACACACATTATACTATATATATATATATATACAAATTTATTTATTTATTTATATATATCTTACAAAGCGAAGAAGGTGGAGCGTAGAGCGCACCACGATTTCACTGACGCTTCGTCCGCGGGACCGGCCATTCGCCGGGGTGATTCGCAGTGGTAGCGATAATTCAACGCACTCTGCATACGCCTACGCTAGCGACAGAAAAGAGTTTTAGAATTGGGGACCCAAGACACTAGGTCCGCAAGCTGCTTTAGGTAGGCTGCTCTTGAGTTCGGAGAAGCAGCAGAGTATGAGTTGGGTCAAACGCAGGCGGCGTTGGGTGAAGCCATACCTGCCAAGTCTCCCGGATTACCCGGGAGACTCCCGGATTTTGAACGTTTCTCCCAGTTGTACGGGTCATAGGAAAATCTCCCGGAAATCCAGTTTTGCCCCGCGCGTCCAGTGCTTTGTCTGGCCACCCACAAAATTGTCTGGCCACGTAGTAAAAGGATTCTTCTTTTCTTTTTTTAAACGATGGTAGAAAGGTCCAACTCAGTTTCATTGCGCATGAAGTAGCTGGGCACTTTTCGCCGCAGTCCAGCACGTAAAAGGGTAGCCGTTACCGATGTCTGTCGAGATAGCGCGTTCGCCAGCGCTCGCGACCGTCCCCGTCTCAACGGCGCCCCTTATGTCCCTTGACCGACGAAATAACTGGTAAGCACCGACGACAGGCCTCGCCTGTCGTCGCTTGCTTACCGAGTTAGTGAACGCGTCTTCACAGAACTACAGCTTATGTAGTGATATGAGAGCTTGTACAATGTCTATTGGTGTTTGGCAGCAACAGCACCGTTTGACGTGGATTCACCCACGTTGACGCCTAGTGGCACATTTCCATCGCAAAGACTAACGCCCATGGTCATCATTTAAACGATGTGGTATAGCTGAAGTTTTCAACATATACCTGGACACAGCGTACAGTGAATTCGCGCAAAGATGATGTCAACAAGCACATAATGAACACTGGTACTCGATATGCACTTCTTCAAAGCGTGGTCCATTAAGGAGAGAAATGGCACGGTGTGCCCTCCCGAGTAATAGGGTAACCTGCGCCTGTGCTCATGCATACACTACCACATTGCGCTTCAGCAACACGGGAGGCAGAGGTTCGTAGCTTGAGCCGCGAACGCGCGCAGACGTTCCACGTCCCGCTGACCTCTGTCACACTCCACGAAGGCACAACAATCGCCCGTTGACATCGTTGCCTTTCTGCGGCGCTTGTTGCAGCAGTTTTATTAGTCGGTGCTATCGCTCTCGAAACAGTCGGCGGCGGAACACCGTTAGTGCATGTGGAAGCTGCACTACTCCGAGAACCAGCCGTCAAGCTTTAACACGAAGCGTAAGACAAGAACGTAGCTTCGTCTAGGGCAACACCCAATGCTAGCGCCGCCATTGTTTTTCGCTGGTATCGAGACGCTTTAACCATGCCTCCGAGGCCATGCTTTAACTGCGTTGTCGCCGAATCATTCTCTATCGGCGCTAGTGTCATGCCGCACTGCTTCACTGAACCGCTCACAGACGGCGGCACCACCCCACCCCGTCTAGCCCCGCCAACAAAGAGCACCGTGCGAGAGAGAATGTGTGAGAGATATAAAGCGCGTTTGTAAAGTGTCGTGCATCTGCCTCGTTAGCTTAGTCGGTAGAACGCCGGGCGCTTATCGTTGCGGACCAAGAGGTCGTAGGTTCGATTCCCCGCAACAGAACACTTTTGTTACAATTTTTCTTTCTCATCTGTTACCGTCCATTTTATCAACGTCATATCCGTGACGGAAATACGTCACTAAAGTCTTAGTGGACCCCGGCGTAAAACACTTTCGTGTTAATGAAAAAATATAAAAAAGCTTCTCAAGCTTAACGCCTGATAAAATGTTAAACGGGCTCCCCAAGAAGAAAACGATACATGTTCATTGGTGCTCTGTACAATTTCTGTACAAGATGCGAAAACAGTAACGTCGAGAAAGTAATGGTAGAAGAGGCGTACTCATGCGCATGTTAAAGGGATGGGTCAGTGGTATTCCAATTGACTATGAAAGGTCAAAGCTCTTTTTCACCGCGGGACCCGATTAGAAAATGTATTATCAATAAATCACACAACTTAGTAAATATTGCATACATTTATAATAAAACTAAGGTATAGACACAGTATAGAGTAGATCAAAATTAAAACACAAGCTTTTAGTGAAGGCTGGTTTACTTGCTCGCATAAAACGAGCATTCTCCAAATTGCTACCGCTGCCAACTGGCACTTACCGCAATATAGTGAAATAATATTGCTGCTATGCCTCTGCATTACTCCATCAAATGCTTGGTAGACTACACCGATTTCCCCTTATGGAAGGTAGATGCAAATGCGTTGACGTTCGTTCAGAAAAGACCAACAGCTGGTACCTCCTGGACATTTCAGTATCCGCGAATTTTGAACAAAATGTCAGCTAACGTTGCTGTTTGAAAGCAGGCATTTCTCATATGTCATATATGTGGTCACATCTGAAGGGGATTTGATGCAAGGTTTAGATAAACATTAATACTGATACAGTTTCCAAAATAATAATGCCGGTTAGAGCGCTGCCTAGAGGGCGGCCTGATCACTAAGTCGGCGGAAGGATCTCTTCCTTATAGGGCATTAATGGTGCGAATCATATTTTACAGTGAACTGTCATCGTGCCATTCGCTCCGAGTCGTTGCGAGCACGGCGTACTTGTGTTTCCCCGCTTGAAGCGGCATTAGCCATTAAGACTCCTGTGATAGCGCTCACACATAAAAAAGAGGAGCGGCGGCTCACCTGAACGAGTGCCATGTTGCCAACCGCAATGTCCCACACTTTCCTTGGCGTGTCCATGTTACCAAGGTTGGCTTGCGTCGACAGCCTCGCCGCTAGCGTCATCTCCAGGTTGCCCTTAAGGCCTAGAAGCGGAGGCACCACGATGAACAGCTCCGTTACGTGCTCGAACGGGGGCCAGAACTGAACCGTGTCGAGAATAAGTCCCGCAAACACCGTGCCTAGACCGCCGAGGAAGAACGGCACAGCCGCTTGCTTGAAAATGCTGAGCAACGACTCTTCGCTAGACGCCGCAAAGGAGCGCTTCTCCTGGTAGGGCAGTCGTCGTCCGGCTTGAGACGCGCTGCACTGGACTCGTTCAGGTTCTCGTCGGTTACGCCTGCGCAGTTCTCCGAGTAACAGATGCCTTTCCGGAAGACGCATTCCTCGCCGTCCCTGTAGCACACGACGCTTGCCCTCCTCGAGCCATCCTCGGCTGCGTGACACGCGATGCCGTTACTGAAGGCCTGCTGGTAGTTCGCTGCTTCTGGAGACCGGTCCTTTCGGGTGTGGCCGTTGCAGAAGGCGACGTTTTCGCGAGAGGCGTCGTGCGACGGTCTCCGAGATTCATGCTTGTACTCCGTCATGACGCCCTTGCGGATGTTCATGTCCGCAGCCGCTGTGCCTTGCTCAGCCCCCCGGGTTCCTGCAGCAAAGAAAAGCCGCATTGGTTTGCTCGTCCTGACTGCGCAAGCTAACAATGCCCCCGTCTGACACTTGGCAGAGCGTCTTCCGAAAGGAGAGGGCTCGTCTCGAGCGCGGCGATGATTGATGCGCAAACGAGATGACGAAACTCTTGCCACTCCATTGGTGGCAACATCTCAGAGCGCTCTCACGTGTCACGAATTGGTGTCGTACGGCCGCGGCGACGTTATTCCAATGCGCGGCGCGAGTCAGCTACTACACAAGAAACATCTACGCATTCCAAGTAACGATTCAGCACATGTATTACTGCTTTATGTGCAAAAAACGGGCAAAAGAATATTACTTCTGCAGATGCAATACACCCTTTTGACATACGGTGCTTGAGTGAAACCTTCGTTAAATTTTTAGTAGAATGCTAATAAACTAAATTCGTACAAGTGCCTCCAGTGTCATGCTAAGGAACGCCATACCTCACGGAGCTGACACTTAATGCACGCACAGTTACAAGTTGTATGTAATTCAATCTTTATGGACTTCAAATACCTATGCATTGATTGATTGATTGATTGATTGATTGATTGATTGATTGATTGATTGATTGATTGATTGATTGATTCATTCATTCATTCATTCATTCATTCATTCATTCATTCATTCATTCATTACCTGAAAACCTTTGAGAACCTTTGGCTCTACGTGACAAATGGACATAAGGGTAGAAGTCGTAAGTTGCAAGATAAAAGGTTCTTCGTTGGTAGGCTTCAATTTGAGATGATTCATCATCAACAGGAAAAGGGGCAGCGAGGTCGCGCCAGTCACAATAACACTCCGTAAAGATTTTTGGATATGTCTGTTGTGCAGCTTGTGCTGGCTCGGGGTGCATGAAAAGCGTTTTGAATAGCGACATGCGATGCGGCGTGACACGAATGATCGCTTGGTGCTGAAGAAATCAAGTAACCTGCGAAAAAGGCGGATGCGTGCTATCGTGCGGCAACATACAGGTACAGGGGAATGAAGTTGTGATTTCAGAACGGTGACAGGCGTACTACTGTACCACTGTAGTTAGAATGAATAAGTGTAGTTAGAATAAGTCTGGAAGTACGGGTATTGGAATGAATGACTATAGCATATTATTTAATTAGCTTGAAGAAGACGAAAAATGAAACTACCCTATAAAAGGTACGTCGAAGTAGATTATTGCTGTTTATTATACGGCACTGCTTATGCATAATTGTGTCATTTGTATATATGTACACGTATATACATATGACTTTTTGTTTCTGCAGTTGTCCGCTGTTACCTGCTGTACTCGTGGTGCCAGGAGCCCAGATAGTGTGTATAGATACGCCTGTAGCTTCGACACCATGACAATTCGTGACCTGTCATGTAGTGTCTGAACTGTCAACAAACATCAACTTCAGCTTTGGCGGCCGTAACACTGCTGTAGCAGTAGTACTTGTAGAGGATAAATCTGTAGATACGCAACTGGGGATGAATGATTATAACATATTACGTAGATAAATTACCTTTGAGGCTCAAAGAAGAAAACGTCCTATTCAAGATTAGGTCGAAGAAGAGATGTGCAGGGGCCGTATTCTCAAACGATCGCAAAATGCGACAATCGCAAAAGTATCGCCTTTGGTGCGCGCTGATTCGCTATTGAGCAAAACCGGAAAAGTGAGGGCGCCATCTAGTATTTCCGTTGACGTGACGGTGCTCTACGGCACTTCCGACATGCCTGGAATAAACGAACGCACCTTATCACCGTCGGTTGGTGGTGAAGTCTAGCATTTCAGTGACATAGACGGCAGCTTCCAGTATTCAATCCTTGGTGGATGTGCGCAGCATTTTTTAAGCTGAAGCTTTCAGCGAGCATTACCTTGGGGTGTTTTCAGTACTCTTTGTTTGTCAGCGCGTGTTTCTCTTCGTGGTTTGAACGTTCCAGTAACGTGAACCGCGCGTTGCTTGCGTGGTTTATTGTGCGCCGGCAACATGTTGAGATGTTGAGACGATGTCGCGGCGGCTGCACACTACAGCTGAACTCTGAGTACGCCGCGTTAAACTCTCAACGAAAATATTTCACACAAAGTTGCATTCTTTAAATATTATACTGTGCATTAGACGATTGCACAAAAGAATGCTGAAAGGACTTTTCAACGGGTCCTATACACCAGAGCACGCCTGTCTCGCACCCAGGCTGCTGGCGAGCCGAGCGGATACTCTCGCACCCAGACGCCGGGCTGACCGGGCTGCCGAGGCGCGCGCCGGCTGCACTAAGCAAACAGGGCAAGCTGCAGTTCTGAAGCTTTAAAGTGCAGAAAAGTACCCGTTCACGCCGCTTCAGCGTATAAGAGCTCGTCTGGGCACTACTGCGTCGTCTTTGGATGCCAAAACAAGCAGCGCAACAAGAGGATAATAGCGTTGTCTGCGACGATTATACGACGCGCCACGGAAATAGTGCCGGTGCGGTATTTTCAGCTTCGCCGCGAGTGGATAACTGTGATTCAAGCAAAAAAACTAGGAGCCGAGTGAAAATGCTCGAGTAAGTACACTAAATGCGTGTATTCTGCAGTGTGGTGCCCACCTATTTCGTTTTGCGAACCTAATTTGCGTGACACGCAGCTGGGTTGAAGGCAGGCGCGAGCTTTGTGTGGGGGTGCACTTCATACCTTCGAGCGTTTCCTTTGACGAAAATGTAGTGCAAGGTAGTGCTTTCAAGCACAAGAAATCAGCATGCTTTGCCACTTTCAACGTAGTATTAAGCTTTAGTGCTTTTGATGGCATCCACGCCTTCGAGATTTCGTCTTCGAAAGGTAATAAATGGCACGGTGCTCCTCAACAGCTGGCCAGAATTTCGTGCTTTCACTGCAGTGTTCGATGTCCCCAAATTTATTTGGACACGACGCATCCAGCTGCACATAATACATATATTGGCACGTAAGTAAAGAGTACTCGCGCCAGTGTCCTTTACGTCGCAGACGTAGCTAACCGGCTTAACTAATAGTAGCACAGTTTCGCTTGTAAACACCATCGTTACAAGAATAAAATCGCGCAGATAGCTTCCAAAAGGGATCGATGAACGTCACTGCAGGTGATACTCTGATAGCACGCTTTTGTGAGCAAGACGCATTGTAAGAGCGCTCGTGAAACAAAAATTACGTTCCGCGAAACTACCCGTAAAGCGTACTCTAATTATTACGCGATGAATGCTGAAATGATGAGCTTTCACAAAACTTTGTGCACAACTTGTAATATGGGGCAACAAAACATCGTTTCACTCTTTCGCGAGCTGCACTGCGATTACGATTCACGCGTACTACAGCGAGAACGTTTTTTTACAAATGTAACAGCGTACGTATCCGACGAGGTTGCTTCCGCAGCCCACTCAGCACGTACTGTATACATTGTGGACTTGCATGAGCAAGATGTTCTTGATGTTCCAATAAATCAGCGAAAATGTCCAGGCCAGAAAAGACGCGAAACACGCTCTCCGACGGGCTGAGTTTCGGGAGTTTCACGTTTGCTCTGTGCGGCGTCTGCTAGCGTGGCAGCCCGCGCACGTTGTTTCCTCGCGTGTGCGATAGATGGCGCGACGCGCGATGCAAATATGGCGATGCGCATGGAATTCGCTGTGTTCTGGTCTATATTTCAAGTAGCCACAGCCAAGCCTGGCCACTGCGTAGAAGTCTGCATGCGCTCGAAAACGTCGCACTCGGGTCACTCTTCGCTCGCACGGTACGCTCACTCCTATGTTTTGCGTCATTTGTAACTCCAACGGCCAGTGCAACTATGACGTCACAGGCAAGTGTTTCTTCAGTAATTGAACGCATCAGATTCTACGTCACCAAACGCGATACTATCGCCTTTCGCGAAAGTTTGAGAATACGGGCCCAGTCTCCCTCGAGGAATGGAGGGTGCTAAGACTGGTCTAGTCTAAGTAGTCAGACAACATAAAGTAAGAGGTATTTATTGCGGAAGGAATGACTATACCAGATTCGCTAAAAGATACCGTTATGTGCCACTTACATAGGGGATGAAGAAGAGGAGGACGTGTGCGCGAGGCACTGAGGAGTTGTTTGTCGGGTGATATGTCTGTTCGCCTGTTGGGGATTTGGCGCCTGTCTGTTGTACGTATATTCAATTTGTCCTCGTGTTCTTCGCGCTGCCATTTATTTAGGAATTATTAAAACAAGATGTGTGGGCAACAGCTATGAAAATGGGATCCCTGACGTCTTTCCATAGAAATTAGAACAACAGATGATACCAAAAAATATTGAGAACTGTGTGAGGCGCCTGGTTCTTATGGAGACGGAATTGATAATGGCAAATCTGCACACCAGAAGTGTGAAGCAACACGCAACAGGGGTGACCGTGTTCGGTCAAGAAATAATCATACTTTCATTCGGAAGACTCCGCACGTCAACCTTTACTAGATACCACAATGCAAAAGTTGAGTTATACCAGATATTTCTTCGCAAAGGTAACTGGTATCAATACAAATGAAATCATGACGCAATTTGAAACCTACTGCATGACATTGTTCAGAACCTGTTCTAGGACATAGAATCAAGATGTGGTAACACAGTAACTGTCTTTTGATACACTCTCAAATGAGGAAGAGTGTGCTCCTATTAGTGCTTCACTCCCTCAACAAGAAATAGAACTCGACACTCAAAAATTAAACATGCCTAAAATGCCAGGATCTGACGGAATTTCAGGCAAGCTTTATTTGACGTGTATATTCGTACTCTAACAGTACTACTCAAAATTTTTACGCATGGTATTACCTGGAAGCCCTTCCTCAATCATTCACCAGAAGATACTCTGCCAACTGGAAAGTACAATGACAGAGAAACGCTTCGTCATGTCGACTGGTAGAGACGCATGACGTTCTCTGCTGTTGACAATAATATTCTTGCGAAAGTACTAACAGACCACAATTCGCAGTGTCGATATTGGTATTGGTGCCCACCGTACCTGCGGTTTAAAGGGTCGCTCAATACAAGAGAATGTGTGCATGACCCGAACAGTCTGGAACATTGTTCCCAATCGCATGCAATATTGGCACATATAACCGACCAGGTGCCATACAATGAATTGCGTGACAAGCGGGTGGCTTAAATGGTCCCACCCATTACAAAGGGTTCAGCCATAATTCTTCATCATCATCAGCCACAGCACCAACAAAATGGGCAGCTACGTAGGTGCCATTTTTGCCTTAGAAACGCGTAGTGCGTACCTCGTTACTTCGCAAATGATGCATTATGACGTAGTGGGTACTTCCCTACTTAGGGAAATGAGGATGATTATGACGTAGTGGGTACCTAATAACTGCACTGATATCAATACTGTCATACTTGAGCTGGTATAGCGCATTACGGGGAAGAAGAAACGGCCGAGCAGACCTAATCTTGGCGATGCGTTAGGGTGTTTTTTGTATGCTTGCGCAAGTCTACATATTTGATGCATTTTCACAATAAAGCCCAGTTGGAAGTTAGCGCTCTGTCCTCTTGTGTCGGTCTGCTCGGCCGTTTCTTCTTCCCCGTAATGCGCTATACCAGTTCAAGTACGACGAACCAACTCGCCCAATCTTCAACACTTGTGCAAAACTGTCAACTGCACTCGTGTAGGAACAGTAATAACCGCGCAGTTACTTGCAAATAGCGACACTCACGCAACGCAGGCAGAACCTTGCCTTTCATTCATATTTTATGGCAGTGGTGTGGCATCATACAGAATGCTTATGCTCATGTCACGTGACCCAGAGATGTTTAGGTGCTAATAGACGTCCTTTTACTGCGGACTATGAAGACATCATCGCGTCGACTGTGGCGCGGCTCCTATTACGCTCTATCAAGTGAACGGCCCTCCAGTCAGTGCCCAACTACGCGCACAGGATATTAAGGCGAAAGCCTTAGGTGCCTCATTAAACGCGAAAATGTATACCATCAGCATCACGTGGTGTCGGCGTTAACACGAGTGATGCAAGAAATTATCATGGCGTCACAGATAACAAGATTTGTGGCGTCATCATAACGTCACTATGACGTGACATAAATTGATGTCACTAGGTGACGTCATCACATGACATCTTCGCTTTGTCAAGGGTGGCCGATCACGGAGGCAGTGCAAAACTAAAAAAAAACCAGAAAGCTCTAAATGCCTCCGATCCTGGAGGCAGTGCAAAACCACGTTTGGTGTACAAAACTGTCGGAGGGGAGGCTCAATAGATCGACTGAGAAGAAATAGGAGAAGAAGATGGTTTTCGCCTTCGAGTCGTCTTAGGCGAACGCATAAGGCACCCTTTGAGATTTTTTCCATTACGGCCACCTGTTGAAATGGTGGCGGAGTGGTTAGCGCGCTATAGGCTACGCGTAACAATAGCAGTACTGGTGGGGCTCAGGATCGAATCCTCACTGCGGCCATTCTCTTTTTCGTTAAATGGAGATGACTTGATTTGAGCGCCGTGTTTATGCCACAGCTTTCTGATGACGGCGGGGTCGCACAATGAGTCAATCAATGCGCTTGCAATAATAAGGAACACTGATGAAAAGCCGCGGTAGTTTCGCAGAATCACGCCATACCTACTTTCGTGCCTTTAACACATTCGTATTATTGGTACAATATATTTCTTTTATATAGCCTTATATCATTATATATTTGAGTTACATAAAATTGCTGCATTCTAACTGCTGTCAGGTTTAGTACTGCCTGCTCAGTTGAACTGTTTTTGTGCAGAAATTTGTTTTGTTTTGTTTTAATTTCGGATTTCCAAGCGAAATGCTGGTATGTATTGATGCTACATAATGTAGTTTTTTGCAATGTATGTATTTATTTCTGCCTTAAATTCATCATACAATGCTTCCCACGGGACGTCTGAGGTATTTTTAAATAAATAAATAAATAAATAAATAATAAATAAATAAATAAATAATAAATAAATAAATAAATAAACAGCAGATACGCCAGCACACCAGAGCTCAAGTCGTTTTAACTGTGCCGAACGAGTTGTCATAATTTTTAACACAGTTGGTATCACGACAAGACAAAGCATCGTTTCACTCTCACTAAAACCACCAATCACTGTTTTTATTCCTGAATGTATAGTGAACGCTGTCTACGGCATCTTCCTGATCTGCGAGAAATTATATGTACGCCAAAGTGTCTGACGTTTCGAATAGAGAATACGCGAGCACCGCTAGAACGCGAACCTAAAGTGGCCGCCTTGGTTCGTGATGTTCGCTCTAAACAACGAGGGTCACCACCAGTTCGAAAAACGTGCTGTCTTAGCGAAAAACTATAACTTTTAGGTGTATCGAAAATAATTGTATATGCACGTCGTCTGTTTCATTCTCTCTCAAATAAATCACATGCTTATCGACCAATACGACAAGAGACCCGATGCATTTGTTCTCGTAAGCGTAACCAGACTATAATGCACTATTTTTATGTTCTTGTTGTGTTAGCAACGGGTTCTTTAGTATATTCATAAGTTCATGTGATAGTCAGCGACCCGTGCGTGTTTTCGTGTGCCTTTTTCACGTCTTATTTTGCGCTGTTTTCAGCGCACCTAGTTAGTTTTATCACGTATAGCATTTTGCGTAGAAAGAATGATATTGTGAGTTATTTACACAGTGTTCTGCTGACTGGTTTGATGCAACAGCGCTTCACGGCACGGACAAGGACGACGAAGATTGTGCGCACCGTTATTCTTTCTCGTATGCATCGCTTAAGCACCGTGGCGACAGCCATATTCTAACTTTACGGCAGAGTTCACCGTTTATCGACTCCTTAAGCGCACCAGCAAACCAATTGACACGCGAGGTATGGCCAATAGAAAAACGAGCACGTCGAAAAGTACCGTGCGTTGCGAATGCTGGTCCCAATGCAGGGTCCGTGGATGCGAAGGCCGATTCGCATGCGCCGCTGCTCTGCCGCCGGGTGAGGAGCACTCATCGGATTCAAGCTGGGACACGGTCCGGAAGAGAGGCAGCTGTGAGCCTTTCGCTGGCAGCTGCGGTGTTGTCGTTTACTGTGCGCGACTTCGTGGGACTCTGCCAAACAGCGGCCGCTTTTCCGGGTGACGCCAAAGACGCAGCTGCTCCAAATGCATACGCGCCGGGGTCGGAGTCGACGGGAGAGAGGGCACACCTTCGGTCTCCGGACCGCTTTGGCGCGCTCTCGTTGGCCGGGACAGTAGATGACGCGGGACGAGAGAAGCGTAACGCCAAAGCGACATCGTGCGCGTGATACAGTACGACTATAAATTCAAGGTTGAAAGAAAGTGTCCGGAAGTTCTATGAGAGAAACAGAAATGGTATTTTTAACGCGACAGCGTTAAACAGCTCGTTTCGCAGAAGTTCCGCCGTCGGCGTCGCCATCGTTGATTGTGAGCGAAAAATCAGTGTTGTCCGTGAGCTAAAGTTCGAGATAGATGGAACTAGATAATAAAGATCTTCTGTTTGAGTCAAACCCTGGCAATCAGAGCTTCTACTCCACGCCTGTGCTTCGAACTGTTTCGGAAAAAAACTCTATGAATGGCATGAAGTCTAACGCATGCATTATTGCGTGGCAGAATCGTGGAATCGCACCAGGAGTCAAAAGAAGTGAATTGCGCAACGAGTGGGCGGTTTAAAGCTGCCCACCCTTAACAAAGCGCTCAGGCATAATTAACCGTCATTATCAGCAACAGCATCTTACCGGTACTTACCTACGGAGCAGAAACCTGGAGACTTACAAAGAGGGTTCAACTTAAATTGAGGACGACGCAGCGAGCGATGGAAAGGAAAATGATAGGTGTAACCTTAAGAGACAGGAAGAGAGCAGAGTGGGTCAGGGAACAAACGGGGGTTAAGGACATCATAGTTGAAATCAAGAAGAAGAAATGGATATGGGCCGGGCACGTAGCACGTCGGCAGGATAACCGGTGGTCATTAAGGGTAACTGACTGGATTCCAAGAGATGGCAAACGCGTGAGGGGAGACAGAAAATTAGGTGGGTAGATGAGATTAAGAAGTTTGCAGGTATTACGTGGCAGCAGAAAGCACAGGACCGGGTTAATTGGCGGAACATGGGAGAGGCCTTTGCCCTGCAGTGGGCGTAGACAGGCTGATGATGATGATGATGATGATCAGCAACAGCATCAACAAAGTGCGCAGCTACGCCGGTGCACCTGTTGCCTTACGGACGCGCATTGGGTACCTCGCCAATTCGCAAAAGCAAGAATTATGGCGCAGTGGGCACTGCGCCGCTGTACTTGCAGTAGGCATTCTAGGATTGTTTGAAAGGGCCAATGTTACACGCGTAGACGTTCCTTTCCTAGGTTGAGGTCTCCACTGAGCAGCGAAGCTAGGCTAGGCTAGCGAGAGACAAAGGGATGCGGGCGGAGCCAGATTATGCTATCGTGTTCTACTCTTGAAGGCCAAGTTCAAGCGCAGACAATTTATTTCATCTCTCTTTGATGCTGTTTATTTCACTCGAAGTACGCAGGAACTCGACTAAGGAATTATTGTGCAGTATACATCTCTCAAAACGACATTACGTCGATTTGTCTCCAGTTAATTCGATCTGAAATAGTCAGCATCAGTTTACTGTAATAAATCCGCAAGATTGATTTTACATCGGGAGATGGTGCACTGGAATAAATCTAGACTATCAGTGTGATCACCGGCGCGCCAGCAGGGGTGTAGGCCTCGCACCTAGTCAGTGTTTACACGAATTCACAACGACGATAAGCCATCGGCAAAGCTTATTGGTGAACTGTCCTAATGGAAAACGCATTGTGGAAAACATTGGAAAACGCGCCAAGCGTCTGAATGCACTTTGCTTGCGCGCAGAACATTCTCAAACATGTTCTGCGTCCCGATGAGGCACGCGTTTCTCGTCGTTCCATATGCTCGGAATTTAAGTCCTTCTCGGAACGCACTTATTTCAGTTTATTTTTTCATCTATTTCCTTACAGATCGCTCATCACTACCGCCGTCATTTCCGTGCAGCCCCCATTAGCAGTAGCCGCCGGCTTCAAATAGACTCATCAAGCGATTTTTCCAAATTGACGTTCTTTTTGCTGCCGAATTACATGATTGGTACATTGCAGTGTGCTCTTTCACGGACAAAGCAATGCGTGAGCTTCCGAAGTGTCAAATAAAGGTAAGGCACTATTTAAAGGGGTCGTGCCCACATTATGAGCATATTAAAAAAAGTTGCCTACATGTAGATGTGAAGGTCGATCGTGTTAACATGCGAGGCAAATATTCCACTGCATACAGCGAAACATTAGCAGCCTAGCATAAAGAACTGCCACAATTGCTTGCTCCTCCTTGACGCATCCTCATTACCATGTAGCTGTATGCAGGAAACCGAAGCAAGCCAACCCAACAGGCGTACTCGGATTCGCGATTGAGGGAACATTATCCATAATAACATTACTTCTGAATCAAAATAATAAAAAAGGTGCACTTGTTTCAGATATAAAAACACCCATACAACATTTCATCATTAGTCTCCCTATCTAGATTGGCCGTTTGCTGCTTAATATTTCATTTTAACACTGGGCCACATACTATGGTGGTGCTCGAGCTTAGACGACAAAGCTGAAACCCCGAGGAGGCAGTATCGAACCGCAGGGTGCGCTAGGTGGAGGCTCTGCTCAGAGCCGCAATAGAAGAACAATTTTGGGCCGTCCAGCGAGCCGAGGAAGCCGCCCGAGCCCAAGGGCTCGTGACCGAAGCCTAGGCCGGGGTTGAGGCCCACCGCGAATCGACTTGGCTGGACTTTAAATAAAGTTATTTCTTCTTCTTCTTCTCCCCGACTAGACATCACAGTACATGAATACGTATGATTGCTGAGGGTGACATTCGGTGCAGTGCGATACCGTGAACATGTCTTGATTTGAAATTTTGTGAGGGTTAGTGCCTCTTCCCTACTTAGTGGCGGGTAAGTTCTTGTGTGTAGAATGTAGTGTAGCAAAATGTCGTACTTCTTGGAAGAGTCATGCTCGCTCCTTAGGGCGTCCTGTGGGATAGCCCGGTGAAGATGAGCTCAGGCAGAAGGCTCGGCTGCCTCATTTACCAGTAGGGACACGTGCACTGGAGTCCATACGATGTACGCATCTGTCAGGTCAGGGGCGGACCCAGAAATTTTTTCGGGGAGAGGGAGGAGGAGGGGGGAGGTTCAGCCACCATTTACATACGTTCGTGCGTACGTTTGTATGTGTGTGTATACACACACCTGCAAAATTGAAAAGTTTCGGGTAGTATGAATATCCCCCACCCCGGTGCTTTTTGACGTTGCTATTAGGACTTTTAGGGCTTGTCTGGATGTACATTTTGCAAGTTAGTTGTCCATACTCATTTTATATGCATTGCGCAACTAAACCAGCCCAAGGTGTTTAAACTAAAAAAGTTCTGCGCTCTTTCCTGACACATCTTCCTTTTTGGTTTCCACCCCTTAGCGTTGTTCAGTTGCGCAGTGCATTCAAAAAGAACTTGTCTGAAAGTTTCCCCTTTCAGAATATTCTGCAAAGCTATTTAGGAATCGTAGTATTATTGTAATCCCCACAAACTGAGATGACAGGAGCTATTGCTACTTTTTCAACCGTATGTATTTTGTTTGTAAGACGCTTAGTACCATTCTGTCTTTGCGCTTTACACCTTATGGTATGTTGATGTTCAAAAGAAAGCTGGTGCCGTGGACACCTAAGCACAAACTTAAAATCAGACCAAGCTATAGGAAACGTGCATTAAGCCGGTGGCGCCGCCGTGCGAGGGTGAACTCAAGTGACTCGCGTTCAGAAGCTGACCGATGAGCGGAGCCGCGTCAAGTTGTTAGCGGTGCTTTGCAATGTCGCGCGTATGAATTGCTGTGTCGTAAACTCTGCCAATAGCTATAAGAACTACCATAGGCGTGCGCAAGGTTCCTCATTAGGGGGTCGAAGGTTCATCGCAGCGCCCCCCCCCCTACTAAGTCCATGTATGGGGCAGATTTTGCGCCCCTCTCGTAGATGAATAGGGGGGCGGCCGCCCCCCCCCCCCTGCCCCCCTGTGCGCACGCCTATGAGAACTACCCACCTGGAACAAAGTTTTTCAGCTTTCTGCCGTGACAACGCTTCAGAGACCAGGGGAACGCTGGATTCACAGCGTACGCCGCGTACAGCGAGTGATCCAGGGCATGCTTATGAAACGGAAACTTGGGCCAGTTGGCTGTACTTCATATTTACCGGCAGCGCAACCACACATGGACAGAGAAAAGAAGCGAAACGGAAACACAGCGCTGACACTCACGACACTCACGGAAGTTTCAACCAGATTGAAAGGCTCCGATCTGCTGGGTATGATAATCAACTGTTAAGGAACCGCGTCGTGAAGTTCCTACGATGGGTGAAGGGCGGGAAGCCATCAGGGGATTTAGAAAGCCGCAACAAGGAAATTAAAACGGTCACAATCCCTTATGTTCATTGTTCTTCGCAGTGCGTGAAGAAGGTAGGGGCTAGATACGGCGTAAATGTTGCCTTGTCCGCCCCCAATAAGCTGGTTAGCGTGTGTAAGAAAATTCAGGCTAAAATAAGCGGAGAAGAGGATGATAACATTTGTAAAGTCAGGCACAGAAAGCAACATGTGTCATGTAATATGGTTGTGGTTGATTCAATTCCTTTGACATGCGGGGCGTGTTACATAGGACAAATGGGCAGATGTGTCAACATTATGTTAAAAGAACATGATAATTCATTAAACACAAAAGGGTATGCTCATTTGGCTTCTCATGTGGACAGGTGCGGGTGTGAACCGATATTCAGTGAGGTTAACATTTTAAAGAAACATAAGAAGCAGTTTGTTAGAGAGTTAAATGAGGCATATTACATTAGTAAACAAGGGGGGGGGGGTCATGTATCAGCGAACCATCGGTGACGTTATCTGACTGTGAGATTGAATTTTTGGAACAGCACGTGTAACTTTAATGCATTTTGTTGTTGGGCTCGCCTCGCTTCTTGCTTTTATCCTTACGCAAGCTCTATGCGTTCTCTCAGTTTGCGCATGCGGGGAACGTAGGGGGGTTGATCATATAAGTGTTGTTTCTGCAATAAAAAGTTTAGTTGCGAGTGTAAGCGCTGTGTTTCCGTTTCGCTTCTCTCTGCCCGTGTGTGGTTGCACTGCCAGTAAATATGTTTATGAAGTACATGCTGTAGCTAGTTCGTTGGTAATTTACGCTCCAAGCAAGTTAACTGACATTTCTACAGTGCTGACGAAACCGAGTGGCAGCAGGCAAAGTGATATCGAGTCTGCAGTCTACATTTCGTTGGCGAAGGCCATCGACGGATCCAGCAATTCTCCCTCGTACGCTCCGGTTGTTTCTTTCGCGGCACCGCAGTTCGGCGAGCGGCGCAGTTCGCAGAATGCGCAGTTTGTAAACGGGAACAGTAAGGAAGAACTTGGAATGCGTGGCAAAATGCGTTGGGGACCGCGATTTATTCCCTAGTACTGCCTGTGCCCTTAAACAGCATTGTGCGGCCAAGCGAAGCCGCGCCACGCCGTTCTATTGTGCTACGTGACGGCTGAGATATCACCTGCGAAGCTGACACATGACAAAGTTACTGAAGCACTCATGCAGCCCGAGCAACGTCTACAAACGGAGCTGAACTAGAGCCACTAGAGCACAGAAAGCTTTGAGGAACTGCTACGGCATTGCTAAATATAACACGGGCGGTTCGGCGATCCTACGTTTTACTTGCGCCCATCGCAATGTGTTCTCTAACACATGTCAAACACAAATGCCTTCGTTTACCAACAACAAGCAGGCAAAATGACAAAAAGAAGGCATACAAACATCGACGGTGACGGCATATGCTTCCAGATTTACGCTGGCCTGCCGCACGAATCGCCCTTTCGAAACACTTTGTCGCACGTCCGTGCTTTCAGTCACATCGTGTAGCTAATCTTCACCCAGCTGACGGCGCCGACAACGCGGAATAGTACAGTACGTACAACCGCTACAGACGATAGCGCTGGATCTTATCAGGACCAACAGCGACCCTGTGTTTTCCGCGCCGCCGAACTTGGATAGCTTCAACGTGCGAGTGGCCGCTCCGCCTTCGTCATCTCGGAAGTCAGCGCTGCTGCGGTGATATATGTTGACCACAAAGAAGCATAACTGCCCGGAGCGATTTGCGCAGAACCTTAGCGCACGGCGGCAGGGCTGGAATACACAGCGGCAATCCGTTCCTCTTTATTGTGCAGGTAAGCAGGCGTTATGCCAACTGTTTTCGTTTGAATAATATAACTCGGGTTAGTTTTAACTGATAAAACCACAATATCAGTATGAGACGCGCCTTCGTGGAGGGCTCCGGAAATTTCGACATCCGGTGTTCTTTAACGTGCACTGACATCGCACAGTACACGGGCCTCTAGCATCTCGCCTCCATCGAAATGCGACCGCCGCGGCCGGGATCGAACCCGCTACCATCTGGTCACCACCCGAACACCGTAACCACTACATGTTGCACCGCGGTGGACATTTCTCGCTCGAATAACACGTGCTTCATAGTAAATTCTGCAACGCAAAAAAGCGAGAGATAGAAGAAGAATACTAAACAGGACAAGCGCTGACTGCTAACTACAACATTTTTGCGCATAACTCATGCTTAAATAACATCGCTGCGTACCACGTGAGCAATAAATGTTGTAGTTGGCAGTCAGCGCTTGTCCTGTGTAGTATTTCTTCTTCTGTCTCCCGTTTTTTCGCGCTGTAAAATTTACTACGAACGCATACCAACTAGCCCGGCTTAGCACTCTTTTGAACACGTGCTTGTTATTGCTGCCTTGTTTCCAGGGCTGCTTTGTGCGTGATGAATGATGTAGAGTGTTGCCAACACTCTACATCATTGAGTAATAGCATTACCAGGAACAGTTCCTGGTAACGCTATTACTCAATAGCGACATGCAGACCAAGCCAGGACCAATACTTCTCAGTTCTGGATGATTTCAAGCCTATTGATGAGGAGCGGCTTGTATACGTCTATTCCTGACAAGGTGGACAGTTGAAAACCAATTGCCCTTATACGAAAAAGAAAGTGTTAACCTACAAACCGCTATCACTTCTCTGGAAATAAAAATAGACGATCTCAAAAATTAAGCGAGATCAAACATACTATTGGGGAATATTGAAGGAGGCAAGGGAAGACGATCAGTCCTTGGCACAAACGGTGAACGGAAGGATTTTAAAGCATGTTCGTAAAACCAGAAGAGTGGTATTGAAGCTTTTCGCACTTTCCAGACAACACGGGGATCCTGAAAAACGTAAACTTGAAGCAACAAGCGCTCAGTTATCAAAGATGTGAGATATAAAGAAATATGCGGCAGACGCAGAACCAGAAAGGAACTCCGGAAATAACGTTCCCTATGCGTACAAAAAACTGCGCATAAAGGGTGCGTTGGTGCTGTTTGAATGGGACGAGAAAAAAAGAACGCTGTCCCCATAAATCAATATTACGATCATTATAATTCAGCAAAACACGTCCACCTGAACCTCTGCGGTCGTCGGCCTAAGGAGCGGACGAAATAACATAGGTGAACGTGAGTGCTAGCAGTATTGGTATTAGTAAATGAGATGTCTAGAAATCTTTATCAATCTGCAACCTGATTTATTTTTCGTTTGCCATCACTGAAACTTGGCTAACAAGCGATACTACAGACGCTGAGCTAACACCCATACTATGCGATTACGCAGAGAAAGGCATACACAAAGTGGCGGAGCGGCTATCTTTATAAAAAACAAGATTCCTTTCGCAATACATCGCGACGTAGATGGTGAGGCAGTTTTTTTTTTTGTAAACACTTGATAACGAAAAAGTTATTGTTCAAAACAACGTTATCGTTCTTGGCTCTGTGAATTGTGCACGTCCGTCTAGACCTGATTGCATGAATGCATGTGCGCGTAATGCGGCGTCGGGTGTCTGGTGGAAGAAATAATTATCATCATCGTCATCAGCCTGATTGCGCCCACTGCAGGGCAAAGTCCTTTCACATGTTCGGCCAATGAACCCGGCCCTGTGCTTTCTGCTGCCACGTTATCCCCGCAAACTTCTTAATCTCATCTGCACACCTAACTTCCTGCCTCCCTCCCTCTCGCGCGTTTGCCTTCTCTTGGAATTCAGTATGCTACTCTTAATAACAAGCGATTATCTTGCCTACGCGCTAAATGCCCTGCCCATGCACATTTTTTCTCTTTAATTTCGAATATGTCCTTAACCCCCGTTTGTTCCCTGACCCACTCTGCTCTCTTCCTGTCTCTTAAGGTTACACCTATCATTTTCATTTCCATTGCTCGCTGCGTCGTCATCAATTTAGGTTGAACCCTCTTTGTAAACCTCCAGGTTTCTGCTCCGTAGGTAACCACCGATAAGATGCAGCTGTTATAAATGGTGTTTTTTTAGACAATAGAGATTTTTTAATAAAAGTCTTATGACAGTAAGGCTCCTGTCGCTTTCACACACGAACTCCACGTCAAGGCGGAAATACTTTCCCGCAGTTGAGATTGATGCAGCTGATTAAAAAACTGGTTAATTAACTTTTGAAATATTGATTTGAGGGCAGTTTTATACTAGAAAGTTGTAATGTGCACCAATTATTTGCATACCCATATTTTAGAAATCACGAAAGTTGCGACTCCTTGTCACGACTTCCTTGTCGAGGGTAGTTCCAGTGTTCTTCGCTGTCGCAACAGTGCGACATTTGGTGAAAGTGTTTATGAGTTCGTGTTCCGGACGTCCCCGCAAAGTGGCGAACAGAGCCAAGCCTGAACCACGAGAAAAACAACGCCCACCCGGACCATCGAGCTTGTCGCAGGTCGCCGTATTAGTTGTCGCAGAATCCAAGGATTTTCATCGCAGAACGGACCCTTACCAGACAAGACTATTGCAGCAATGGCCACAACAGCCTCTACGAGGAAACGTCCCTTCAACCGTGTTTCCGTGCAACACATTTTCCGTTAAGCTGCGTCAGACGACCACAAAAGCTGCCTAGAGAAGTTTGAAAGGTCATCGATACACCATCGACAACAAGAACTCTGAAGATAAGTTGCGCCACTTCTCGTGGAAGAACGTGGCCACGACGCGATTCGAAAATCGGGAGCCGAAGCTAAATGCGTAATTTCGCAGGAGCCTCTTATCAACGTCCACAACGTCATTTGGAAAGAACAAGCCCGAGTTCTGCTGGAATCGCAAGCACAGCTGCCCAAAGAGAGGAGCGCCACCTTCACGGTGGATGTTACTGATATTTTCCGACCCGGATGTGCCAGGAAAGAGGGAAGGTCGTCCGCACGCAATCCAATATTGCAGGGCCGTAGCCAGAAATTTCTTTCGCGGGGGGTGGGGGGGAATCAGCCATATACTTTATGTATGTTCGTGCGTGCGTTTGTATGTGTGCGTGTATATACACGAAAGCAAAATTGAAAATTTGCGGGGTGGGGGGGGGGGTGTTGAACCTCCCAACCCCCCCGCCCCCCTCGCTACGCCCTTGCAATTTTGTGATTCAAAGGTTATCGAAAATTTGCGAACGCTTCCGTTGTCCGCATTCGTGCGCCTTAAGCGCAAGTTGGTATAATTGATAAATGCGGTCGCTTCTTCGTAATGATTACTTAATGCAACACACGAAAGGAACAGTGCATCTCATTACGCAATAACACACAGAAACGTCCTTTCCATAGCGCCTAGCTAGCTTGAATGTGAAACGATAAGTGCTTTCAAAGCATCTTCACGGAGCTTTTCAGAAAATAAACCGGCACCGCAAGAAATGTTTACGTAGAAGTGTGCCTTACGCTGCCTGAGGCATTATCTAGTCTGCATTTGCGTCAATTACCCTGAAAATGAAGTGGTTGTATAAACAAGTTAAATTTGTAGTGGGCTGCTTCGCTGAATGAAATAATTTCAGGGGTTATATGTGCCAAAACCTCGGTATGACTACGTGACATGACGTAGTAAGTTGTGTGTGTGTGCGTGTGTGTGTGTGGGGGGATTCGGGTACATTTTGAGAACGTGGCTGGTTACAGCTTATGTTCCAGTAGCGTACAGGGGAAAGCACTTATTCGCCGTTGTATTTCCCTCATGTTCTGTGTGGATTTCGATTGAGGCGAAATGCTAGAGGCCCGTGTACTTAGGTTTAGGTGTACGTTACAGAACCCCAGGTGGTGGAAATTTGCGGAGACTTCTACTACGGCGTCCCTCAATACGATATCGTGGTTGACAGACGTAAAACTCCAACAACTTTCCTACTTGTTCGATATGCCGTTTACGCGATGATATGTCGTTCTATAACGATGCTGCACTTAGTTGTCTTACTTAGGGTCTCCGGTCCACACGGAAGCTAACCTCGTATTTCCTGCGGCCACACAGCTTCTCCAGTATAGCACCATTCGTTTTATTGACTTGTCCTTCGGTGCGTGATTTGCCCTTTTCTTTGTTCATTTTTTTTTTGCTATAGACTCACGCAGAGTCACGCGTACTTCTGCCCCAGTTCCTCGAGCGCTGTTTATTACGACGCATCCGTCAGAGATGACGCCGCCAACAACGGCGTGTCGGCGCACAGACACACGCATTCGTACAATACGTTGCGACGGTAGACAACCACGCGCTAGCGTCCTATTGTTTTTATTGTCTGACGGCTGATATTCACCCACTGTAAAGGTTCAACACTTGGCGTTCACTTACACTGTTGCAATTGCACTCCGACTTCAGCTTTTGTCCGACTTCAGCGTTTGTCGATGTATGTTGAGCTAAACGCCAAAACTAAGCTAAAACATTCAAAACTGCAGAGAGTTGTCAACGTGCTCTAAATAACAGGAGGAAAGTCTTTTTTTCTCTATGCAGACCGGCCTTAGATTTTAACGTATGTCTGTTTTCAAGCACGTGTTCATGGCTACGAGCGGCACTGGCTAACGCTTCCAGGATTATGCACACAGAAATGCCAATAAAGTGTATGGGAAAGCTACCGCCGCTGTAATTCAATTGGCAGAGCATCGGACACTTTTTTTATCGGGAAGTTGTAGGTTCCGCCCCTACCAGTGGCAAGTTTTTCATCCACTCAAATTTCTTATCATTTACGTCATAATTACTACTACACTACAGTTAAATACTACAAATACTGTCCCGTGTACCTCCCTTGTCTTCATTGTGTGTTGGTTTAATTAGGTTTGCCTAAGCAATTACGCTATATCATCTAATCAGCGACTTGATATAGGCCATTATTTTAACGCGATAGCGGTAGAGAGCTCGTGTCGCAGAAATTCCGGTGTCGGCATCGGCGTCTTTGGTTGTGAGCGAAAAATCGTCCTTGACCGAAAAATTGAGAAAGATGCAAATAAAATAAACAATAAAATCTTCGGCACCACTGAGGATCGAAGCCGGGCCGTTTGCGTGGCAAGCAGGTGCCCTACCACAAAGCCACGACGTTACTTGCAACTGCTTCGAAAAAAAAAAAGAAACACTACATAAATGCCATGCAGAGGAAGGAGTCTCCTTAAAGCATTTAATGTTGCATGGCAGAAGCGCACATTCGCGCAAGGCGACGCTTAACTGCATCAATTGCTTCAGTGCTATTTTCGTGTGTGAAAGACTTTGAAGCACACAGGCATATATGAAGACCAATTTCACATCTTTTGCACTCCCATCGGCTATTATCGGACTCTAATAGCCGTAATCTTAACATCCGCGCCCTGCGAGGCCGGGGACTTCCACACGCCGGATGTGTAAATAAATGTTATTTCTCTCTCTCTCTCCTCGGACATCTTGCCGTGTGCCTTGCAAACTAAGCACAGCCTTGAGGGATTCTTTATTTTGTTGGGCAGGTGCCACGACGAAAATGAGCCCATTCGGCGATTTGTAGGCGCATTGGCGAGGCCATCAAACTACGTTTTTGCTTGACGCCAAGCTTCGAAAGAGCCGGTACAGTGCACCCATCGCCGCTAAAAACCATGCTAAAAGACACACCAACACACCACACACACACACACACCCCACACACACACACACACACACACACACACACACACACCACACACACACACCACACACACACACACACAACCACACACACACACAAACACACAACACACACACCCACACACACACACACAGCTTCAAAATGGATAACTATGTCTATCTAGCGGAAAGCATACTAAACAAACAGCAAATATTAGATACAGTGAAACCTCGGTGATACGAATCGTAGGGGTCCACCAAAAATATTCGTATCATCTAAAATTCGTATCACCAGAAAGCATGGAAAATTAGCATGCGACAAAGAAAGCTGGCGTACATTTTCATTTATTGTTTTTCAGGGCCGCAGCAACGTCAGGAAGAACCCTGAATGATTGACAGTTAAGTTTTCATATGTCGGCAATCATACCAGCACTTATAAATATACGGCCCGTACGCGCGTACTTAATTAATGAACCAGGTGCGTTCGGAACCGTGACAGCAGTAGCCCCTTCCAAATTTTAGTATGCTTTTCTGCATGACACGTAACGAAAGAAGCGCTTTGCATGACATGTAACGAAAGAAGCGCTTTGACGCGATGGATCAAGGCCACAAAATTACAGAACCACAGTCCTGTGTTGTGTTTTTTTTTATCCCGGAGGTGTTGGGAATGTTTTTTGGGAGATCTACAGCCGTGCCCGCACAAGTGTGACCTCAACGGTCGCGCATGTTGACGTGAGGCCTGACTCCTTCGCCAAGACCGTGCTCGCCTTCTCTCGGGCCTCGTCCACCTTGCATAGGATGTCTGATGCACAAGGCAGGCACGTGTAAACAGTACAACGACAGCAGCCCGCGTCGACGCGTTAGAAAAAAATTACACCATCTCCCGCTAAAGGGGACCATGAGGCGATGCGAAGCCGGAGCACTTGCACGATCGCGTTCCGTTGGCGTTCGTTGGGCATGCTACCGACCTCGCGTCGTGGAACGCGAAGAGGGACGCTACGCGCGTCGTATCTTCCATCTAGCCTGGCCGTTAATTCTCACAGGGCGAGCGGGGAACGCGGCCTACAGGCGGGCGAGAGGGGGGCAGCGTAGGAGAGGAGAGAGAAGGGGAGGGGACGCGCATGCGCTCGAGCTCATCGCGGCGTTGAGCAGGGGAGAATTTCGGCATGTCTAGCCCGCGTTTCAGAGGAAGAGTGGAAAGGGGGAGGGAGAGGGGTATGGGAGGGAAATGGGAGGGAAGGGGAGAGGGAAAGTGGAGAGGGGAGGGGAGAGGGAAAGTGGAGAGGAGGTGTGTAGAGGAGGTGTGTAGAGGGGAGAGGTGGTGTGGAGAGGGTATGCGCATGCGCAGTAAGGGTGGTCAGAACGCACACCACCACCACACACCACCACCGGATTGAGCTCCGCCTTAAGATACTTCGCATCTAAAAAGCATGGCTCTAATGTCCTCTGCAATCTAAACGCGAAGGCACACGGAGGCACATAAGAGCCTCAAAGATTCGCGCACACAATCTAGGAGGCCGTGACGTGTCTCCGAAGGTTTATTCAGACCGTAAGAAAAGTGTTTTTCTTACACCTTGATTTTGAGAATTTGGCGGTGCGGCGCGCATGCCCACGCTTGCGTTCCCGCGCTCGCACATGCTTGGCGCGTCTTCTGCGACAGCACGGACAGCACCTCTTCGTAATTGGAGGGGGGCGCTGCAAGCGCGCAAGGTGATCGGACGTGCGGCGCAACGGCTCATCGTTTTTGGACTGGAACCGTGGATCTATAAGCTGAACCCCAACGAAATCGATGCCCTCAGACGCCTAACATCGCAAGAAATCTGTGGACACCGATTCTCTACAGGTGGGCTAAGTTTTCAAGACTTTTAAGCCAACTTGAAGTTTCCGCCTCGCCGCGGTTGAGCTGGCCCTATCAAGGGCTGGGCTCGACGCCGCTGGCGTCGGGGTTTCCCAGGTATGGCAGCGACGAAGATCACCGGGTATGACCCGGTGACCATGCAATGGACTGAAATTGACACCAAAAACCAAGATGAAGATGTTCCACCCACGGAAAATGAGTGTTTGCAAGCCCTAATGCGATTACGGCAACGCAGGACACAGGCGAACACAACCAAGGGAGACGCCAGCGCAGCGTCGCTGGCACAGGCGGGGATTCCCCGCTCAGGAACTCCCGGCGGTGCTCGCGCTGCGCCGCAGAATGGAAGTAAGAAGACAGCACAGCAGTGGCGCCCGAAACAGACGCCACGCCTGCGCTCAGAAGACCTCATCGTGGTCCTGAAACCCCGAGGGACGCTCCATTTAAAGACGGTGTTCAAGCACGGAGAAGTGGGCTCTGCAGTAGCTAACGTCGGTGACCTAGCAGCCGAAGACCTCAGCGTCTGGCCTGTGGGAACAGAACGTGATCGTTTGCGGCACGCAGACCACAGCCGTGGCGGACAAACTTACCAAGGAATTCGACCTCACGGTGGAGGAACAGAATTACCCCTTCCGTGGGCATCTGAAAATCAACGGTGACTGTTGCAAAGGGGTCATCCGCGTCCGTGATGACGAAACCTCTGCTTCACTCAAGTCGAAACTCCGCTGGAGGGAGGGCGAAACGCTTTCATCAGAAAACTGGGCTCCTCAAATGTAGCGGTGGTGACTTTCGAGGGCCGAAGACTACCCCGATACATCCACTACAACTATGAATGTGTCCCCGTGAGAACCTACAAGAAGACGATCCCGGCTTGCTACAGATGCGGTACAGTCGGCCACCGGGTAGACAACTGCCCCCACCCCGAAGATGGACGCTGCGGATACTGCGGCAAGCAAGTTGGGGCCACTACAGACGGCCTAACAGAACACGAGTGCCAGCCATCCTGCATGATCTGCGAAGGGGCCCACCTCACAGGGTCCGCGGACTGCACCGGAAAGTTCCGTAAGCTACAACGCTCGGAGGCAACGAACCAGGCAGGACCCTCAACAACACCGAGCAAGCAGCCACCCCCACTTCCGAAGATGGGGAAGCAAGGTCAGCAACAGCGGCAACCACCGCAACAGAAAGCCGGAAACAAGAACATGTCTCAACAAGTCAAGCCAGGACCAGGAAAGAAGTCCCCGACTCTCCAGGCCGGGGATTTCCCTCCACTCAACAATGCTCCAAAACAACAGGTGAGTGACTGGGCAGGGACTGCCTCACAGTCCTCCTCTCCTTCCTCCACCTGTCTCACACTCGAGATGAGTAAGCAGTTGGAGTCCTTAAGGAAAGAAAATGCGAAGCTGGCAGCCAAAATTCAGGCGCTCGAAAAGGCTAGAGCGGAGAACCCTACAGCGCATGGATGACGAGAGTGACTCGGCTTCAGTGTGCTCGGGCAGTACGATAACATCTCACTCGGCCTCGATCGAAAATCTGGAGTCCCGGGTCTCTAATATCGAAGAACAGCTACTAGCTTTCACCGAACAGATGACCCAGCTCCCAAATATGATTACTCAAGCCGTGCAGGCAGCTATCCAGCTGCAGACGCAGCACATGGTAGCAACTGTAACCCAGCAAGTAACGCAGTCCATTCAGACATGGCTCAGCAGTAACCCGAGATTCTCACGACGCACAGGGCCTATCCGCGAGGTCGGGCGCCCCAGTAAAATTCTCCGCGCAGCGGAGGGCGAGAAACGCGAGGAATTCTGCGACTTCCTAGAGAATGTGCAAAGTGACGGTACAGCTCTCTCCGCGGCACCGCTCACTAACCCATCTCAACAAATATAATAAATATGGCAGGGCCTACTTCTAAAGCAAAGAAAAAAAGAATCGCTTTCGATAATACAGTGGAATTGCAGAGGTTTCAGGGACCGGCGCAAAAGATCTCACCTGCACCTCTACATTCAAAATTTGGACGAAATGCCTGCAGTGATGGCCCTTCAAGAGCCAGGTTTGCAGGCTAAACTCTCAGGCTATAACACGTTTCAAAGGAACCCATCCACCTGTATTCTGGTGCACAAATCGTACACCGCGCAAGAGATAGACCTAGAGCTTAACTCGGAGCATTCCTACACCATGGTGCAGATCCTGCCCCTCCGTAGGACAAACCATGCGGTGTATATACTTAACATATACACTCCACCCAAAACAAACCACGTCACGTATGCAGACATTTTCTGCCGTGCACTGAAATGCGCCGACAGTGCACCTCTGGTTATCACAGGCGACTTCAATGCCCCTGCAGACTCTGGGGGTACAAACGCGAGGAGGCCAGAGGGAGGCGGCTTGCGGAGCTTATATCCACCTTAAGCCTCACCCTTCTCACCGACCCGGCCACACCCACGCGCCTTGGTAACTCGGTGAGCAGGGACACATGCCCTGACCTCACTCTGGTTAAGAACACACGACACGTTACATGGACTAACCTAGAGGAGACACTGGGCAGTGACCACTGCCTACTAAACATCACACTCTCCACACACCCTTTCAGACGGAAGGACAGACCAGCGCGAATAGTTAACTGGGACAAAATGCGCAAGGAAAATATCCCGCCTATCCTCCGTTCAGGCAATTATGCAGACTGGGCTGCGCACATCATACTCACCCAGAAGAAATACGAATCCATATTGCAAACATCGGATGAGCACCCCGCGGTTGACAACCACCTTCTGCATTTGTGGGAGGCCCGACAGAGCCTCACGCGCCGATGGAAACGCCAGAAGCATAATAGAGCCCTTCGAAAGCGAATTCAGGACCTAGCAACACAAGCAGCGGAATACGCAACGCACTTAGCAGATACAAACTGGGCAGACAAATGTAATGATATCGCACATCAGATGTCAAACAAGGGAACATGGCGGCTATTTCGTAGCCTCATTGACCCCACACAAACGCGAGGAGAAACGCAAAGACACCTCCGAAGAGCCATTCATGGATTTCAAGGTACCACAACACAACTAGCGGAAACGCTTCGGGACAGGTATCTCTGCCAGCAGCAAGATCCGCGAGGTCCGGAGTATAGATATTCGGGGAAAGAAAACGAGACCCTAGACGCCCCTTTCCTCCTACATGACATGAAGGCAGCATTGGCAAAGATGCGCAGAGGAACAGCTCCTGGTAGGGATAACATCACGGTCAAGACGCTGGCAAACTTGGCCGACCCTACGCTGACACAACTCTTGGAATACATTAATGATATCTGGAGTGGCCGGATGTCGGTCCCCCTGAGTGGAAAACAGCCCTGGTCACATTCATCCCCAAACCAGGGAAGCCAGTAAAGACAGACAACCTTCGTCCCATCTCTCTAACATCTTGCGTGGGCAAGTTGATGGAAACGATGGTGCGAGACAGACTTTCGGAATATCTCGAGCAGAAGGGGGCCTTTGCTCCTACCGTGTTCGGATTCCGTCCTCATAAATCGGCACGGGATGTACTCCTGCAACTACACCGAGAGGTCATCCAACCGGTGGTGATGAAATACAACGACAGGGTCATCTTAGCCTTAGATCTTAAGGGGGCCTTTGATAATGTTAAACATAGCGTCATTCTCGAACACCTCAGCGGCACTAACTGCGGAAAGAACACGTTCAATTACGTGAAGGACCTTTTATCGGACAGAGCCGCCCTGATCCGCATAGAAAACTCAGAATACGGACCATATCAAATGGGTACTAGAGGGACACCGCAAGGTGCTGTCCTTTCTCCCATCCTATTTAACATCGCCATGATGCATCTACCACGCCAGCTGGCGGGCATAGAGGGCATTCGCCATGCCCTCTATGCAGATGACATCACGGTTTGGGCAACACAAGGGAACTTGGGTAACATTGAGGACAGCCTGCAACAAGCTGCAGAAATTGTACACACCTACGCGGCGCGCTGCGGACTCCAATGCGCACCGAACAAGTCTGAATTCCTTCACATCAGAGGCATGTCCAAAGAAAACACAGATATCTCCATTACGCTTCCTGCGGGTCCAATCAGACGAGCGGAGGAGATCAGGGTTTTGGGCCTATACATTCACCAACAGCTCCGAATTGACACAACACTGACCAAACTGAGGAAAATAGGGGACCAGGTGGGTCGCATGATCCGCAGGGTCTCCAACAAGAGGGGGGGACTTCGGTGCAAAGATGCGTTGCGGCTGGCGCACGCTTTTGTAACCAGCAGGGTCATGTACTCCGTCCCTTACCTCTACCTCCGCAAACATGAGGAAGAAAAAATCGAAGCAGTAATTAGGAAAACGTTAAAGAGGGCTTGACCTTCCGATCTCTACATCCAACAGCCGTCTTAAGGCTTTGGGTGTGGTGAACTCATATCAGGAGCTTAGGGAAGCCCACCTCCTCAACCAGTACACACGGCTGGCCCAAACACACTCTGGCCAAAGTCTACTTGCGCGACTGCATATAAAACATGACTTCCACCTACAGGAGCGGGTCAAGGTGCCAGAACTGTGGCGCACAGCCCTTCTGGTCCGACCTCTCCCCACTAAAATGGACAGAGATGAACACACCGCACGACGTGAGGCGCGCGCTCGGGCGCTGGAGCTACAATATGGACAGAAGCCAGGTGTCTACTACGTGGACGTTGCTGGCCCAAACCCCGAGGGGTGGTACACGGCCGCTGCTATTCACGAAGGAACGCAGGTGGATGGGCTAACCTTTAGGGCGTATACTGTAACACAGGCTGAAGAGGTCGCCATTGCCCTTGCGGCCTCTCACAGTAATTCCAGATGCATTATTACGGATTCGCGGGGCGCGTGTCGCAACTACGTAGCAGGGTACATCTCACCCTTAGCCTACAAAATACTGCGCAACTGCATAAGGGACGCGGACCCTCACCCGAAACGTATTATTTGGACTCCGGGTCATCAGGGATTGCGGGGAAATGAGGCTGCAGATGCGGCTGCCCGAGCGCTCATTTCCGGGTTTCCTCCATCAATCCCAATGGAGACAGACGGGGAGGGTTACCCTCTCCTCCGGTATAGGGAAATTCTAGAATATTATAGGGAAATTCATCGCCGCTACCCTCCTCCTGCAAGGGGGCTGAAGAAAGCAGATGAGCGCATCCTATTAAGGCTCCAGACTAACACAATGTTATGTCCTGCAATCATAAACATTTCGACCCTACGGTCACAGGACAGTGCCAGCACTGTGGGGAGGTGGCGGACACCTACCACATGGTGTGGGCCTGTCAAAACAACACAGCCCTTACTCCTCACCCGAACCCTACACGAGAGGACTGGGAGGCGGCCCTGCTCGGCTGCTCAGACCTTCGGGCCCAACAGGCCTTGGTACAGAGAGCCAGGGCGGCGGCTTCAACCAATGGGGTCCCGGAATAGAGACTCCACCTAGTCTGTAGGAACCTCTAATGAGGTCCCACACCTCCCCTTGTAAATAAATGCTTTTCACCACCACCACCTACCCTAAGCAGTAGCAGAGCATTTTAATGCAGCAGGTCACACTTTCGAAGATCACAATCTTTACATACTTCAGTGAAACTTCCTGCCCCCAAGGGACAGAAAATATACAGTCATACCTTATTCACAAGTTAAATACGCTCCAGCAAGCAGGTATTAACGTTTCTAAGGGGCTCTTGAATCGATTCGGCATGGTACATACACAACGAAAACCAACGAGAGTTAAGCCCTTCTTCTAGGAATTTCGAACCTACTGCTGTTAATATACCACGTGTTTCCACTCACAATCATTCAGCGAAACGTACACCTCCCCTCTTCCGCCCCCCTCGCTTTTTTTTTCCTTTTTCCCGCCTTCCTTATGCCTGACACAGTTCGTCACGGCGGCCTCTCCCCCCCCCTCCTTCCGCTCCCCCACTCTGGAGAGGGGGAGCGGAAGGAGGGGGGGGGAGAGGAACGTCTGTTCGAGCACCCACCCCCTGTTTACGGATTTTTGCATCATCTTGTAGGCAAGTTTTATAACAGAAACCAAGGCTTATCTTCCAGAAAATGCACACATTACATAGGCGCTGTCAGAAAACGCTATGTTTATTGCTCAAATAAATATAAAGTTATAAATAAGCACAAATGACAGCATTAATGCCCATACGTATGCTCTTTACCAGCGGCGCCTTTTACTGGGTAAAATTCGCAAGTATATTTTTTTGTGGCTTAGTATCGCGCATGCTTTACGCTGTCTTCTTCCCGAAGTGCACACGCAGCACACGTGCGGGCAATGTTCTGCCTAACTTGTGTACACATGTGCTCGACGTTACGTTGTACTAACACAAATTAAAACGTTCAATAAATCAGCTGGCCGTTTGCTATATAATTACGTGGTTGCGATGGTGAGAAATGTAGTGATCAAGCTTGTGGCGACAGAAGTATTTTTGGGCGAGCCTGTGCACCCTTCACACAGCGTAACTTTTGTCATTTTTTCCAAGTGAACTATTATAACGAATACACTGCAAAAATTATGATGTTCCCCATGAAAAATTCCTAGAAAAGCTGAACAGATCGAATAGAGGGCCGCTATCATTAGCAAAAGTTTTGGGTCCATGGCCAACAGAAACCTTTCAAAACATTGCTGCATGCTCCCTAGTACAGTTTTTAGAAGAGTCGGAAATATTAAAAGATACTGATTCACATTTGTAATTATTCTTCCCATTGAGATACTTCTGCTCACATGTTTCGCGTTGCCTCTAGTGATTCAAGACAGCTGTGTTTAAAGTGCGCGCAAGGTCCCAGTGACTGTTGTGTGACCGCAATATACAAAGGACTGTGAGATGAACTCTTCGGCAAAGTGCGAACGTTTCCTGTGTATCTTGTGTGTGAACATTGTTGTCGACACGTGGACATTATGCATGACGTGAGAACATTCCTTCTAATAGGACATTAGGGAGTTTTAGCTTGAAGGTCTACTTCTTTACGTTACCGTGTTACCGGATACCGGATGGAATCTGCGAATGCGCGAACCTTTACGGAACGTAAACATTTGAGCAACGTAAACTACTCGCCGGATAGGCTTTACGTTCGCGGCCCTATCTCGCAAATCCACCTTTGTTCGTGGCTACTCGCGATATCCCCTTTGCGGAGACTCCAGCCGCCGAGTCAAAATAAGCCGAAGTGCGAGCGCCACTTACGATAACCTTATTTCAGACTGATTACCGAGGCTAGAGCGACCTAGAATACCGAATCCGCAAACGTGAGAGTCCTAAAGACGCTGACAGGCTAGATAGGTGGCGCCATCTAGCGGGGCCAAGGTGTACCATGCAAGCACAAAATTGTTATTGCAGAAACATCGGACATTCTACTTCCAATGTAAATGCCTTGCAGCGGCATAATTACAAATGACTTGCCTTGTTAATCATTTTCCTCTCAAGTACACTAAGCGAAAACAAACGTGTCCATGATTGTGGTTGCGCGAAGCGTCACAAGATATCGACACCATCGCCCGGTATCCCGGTATTGCTACACCCTTCGCTTACTCCAAGCGCTAATCACCTCTCTTATGATTTTGCCGCAGTGTAATTCAATATTATCGAAATTAAATGTAGTTTAAATGCAGTTAGCATCACCATTTAGTGGTTTGCGCAAACGTAAAAGTTTATGTTTGGGCAGCTAAAAACCTTTACTAAAACTCTAGTTCCGGTAAAACGGTAAACGAAATGCGGTAGAGGTAACGTAAAGAAGTATACGTTCAAGATAAAACACCCTATTGCCGTAATTGAATTTTACAATACTCTACTTTCATTTACAAGTTCGTGACGCAAATTGATAAGCCAGGGAAGCAGAGTAGCCGGAGCCATGTATAGGCACCAACCTCTCCTTAAACACATTCGATATAAAAATACGCCCTTCCCAGACCCTTATCTCCTTAAGGGGTGGGTGAACGTTAAATTTTGGAAAATTACACCCAAGAAATTGTTAGGGTGTAAGGACGGTTCGACGATTGTTACACCATTTATTTTGTTAAGAAGCATCGATACGTATCTTATGCCAGTGGATGCAGTGAGGACGAGGCCACATGGCAACTTTCCCGTGTGAAATGCCGATGTTTCGGCTTCTTCTTCATTTAACTGATCATTTGCCGATATATACCACGCCGTATACCACATTAAATATACCACACTATTTCCATTATACACCGCGTGTTCAAAAGGTTAGGTTAGGAGCGAGCGTTGTCCAATGCGAAAGAAAGAATAGCAGTAGGTAAGGCACGCCCACGCCAACTTTCGCTTGCCCCATTTGATCGACAGGGGAAGGGCTCCTGCAATTTTCGGGAACCTCTCCTTTACGTTGTGTTGCGAGGAATTACGGGGAATGCTTCTAACTTTCCAGGAATATGAAGTCGAAAGCTGAGTTGGACATAGCAATGTGAAATAAAGCGTCAGACAGTACATTCTTTGCAGCGCCATGGCCGCCAAACGCGCGTCACATATTATTTAACAACCATACTGCGCTGCTGCTCTCGCGCATTAGGCGCGCTCATTTAATTTTTTCACAGTTGCCTACAAAGAAATAACAAAGCATTATTGATTCGAAAGAGACCCCTATCCTCCCGCTGTACACACACTTAACAGGCAGAAAGACGGTGGGCTGGCTTGGCGCCTCCTTCAAACAAACTTTAAAAAATCTAACGGTATTGTATACGCTTTATGTTACAACTATTTGAAGGAACAGTTGTCAAGCATTGATTACTTAGACGTTCTGCTGGATTACTGGGATCTTCTCCAGATTTTTTTTTAGTATACCCAACTTTTTTGCAAAGAAAACCAAGCAGAAGCCAGAGCGACAACACCACCGCCCTTCTTCCCCATGTACCACACAAAAAGCTGATGTTTCAGCCTAATCTCAGGTGGGTTCACAGTTGAGCAAATATTGAGCACTGACTTCCCCTGACTAACAGGCGAAATACTGACGGGATATTTTCGTTACATTCCACATGTACATTACGTCTCAATTCTTCATTCTTTCAAGTACTCGAATGCAAATTTTCAGATAATACTCATCATTGATCTTAAAAGAATTTCATTTCTCACCTTGCGATAAACGATACTTGCTTCTATATGTTACAATATATCGATTTATGTCTACGATTCTTGCAAACACTAACCAACCACAGCAAACAAAAACGAAAAAAGAAAGAAACTGCCTTGTGTATTCTCTTCTGTCTGTTGTGACTTCTAATAGAGATATGGAATTGCTGATTGTATCGTGGCTCATATGTTGGGATGCTATGGAATACGGGTCTCATTACTCATGAATTATTTTTGCTTGCTTTCGGATTCCTGAAAACCATTAAAAGTTTCCGAAAAAAAGAACAGAACCACTCAATAAGAACCTAAAGTTCACAGGCGTTCAAGTCATCTTTGCAAGGGGACATGAAAAATGCATCCACCTCCCCGAAGGGAATCGTGAGGAAATGCGAATGCATCTCTTGCGCCGAGAGACACGGCGTAGTAATTTTAATGGCATAAAGCTGGACACATCGACGCGCACAAGTGTCTCCCTTTTGGGCGCCTCTTTCAACGAACGCTCCTACGTGCGTTCGTAATGACTAGGGATGTTGCCACCGCCTTCAATGCAGCACAAAGCGTTTAGAACGCGCTGTTTTCAGGCTGTACCAAGACAGCTCAAACGCTACAAACGCGTTTCAAACGCACTGCATTGAGGCGGTGGCGCGAGAGGGAGAGAGCGAACGGCGAGAGAAAGCGGCGAAACACTGCACCTACCTTCTCCTACACTATATCCACACACGCGGGAGCTCCGCCGAGCTCCCGCGATGCGAGCGCCCTCGCACGCCAGAACGCGCTCCTCCTCTCTCACTCAATCTCCGCACTCCCCCGCACCACCCTGCCTCCTTGCGAGGGGCGAGGATAAGCGCCGCGCGCGCGCGGTTGTTGAATTTAAGACTTTTTTTATCTCGTGTTTAGCGTCCCAAAACCACGATATGATTACCAGAGACGCCGTAGTGGAGGGCTCGGGAATTTCGACCCTGGTGTTCTTTAACGTGCACGTAAATCTAAGCACACGGGCCTCAAAATTTCGGCGCCATCGAAAATGCAGCCGCCGCGGCCGGGATTTGATCGCGCGACCTTCGGGTCAGCAGTCGAGCGCCATGACCACTAAACCACCGTGGCGGGGCAGCTATGGGAGAGGGAGTGAGGGCGGAGAGGCGCGCGGACACCGACCGACGCCTGACATAGCCCGACAAGAAATGCATTCGCAATTAAAAATGCTGCTGGCATCTGTCCAGTTGTTAGGCGGAGTTTGTGGTGTCCTGACTTCTTTCTTGTGTCCGTGATTGCACGCCCTGTCTTTTTAGAATCAATAGATTAGAAGGTGAGCTTCCGGTTGGCGATCTCTTATGTTCAAATAATCTCTGGTAAGCAGCGGCCCGTCTTTCTTACGAAGAAGCGGCCGCAGTTGAAAGGCACCACCCCACACTTGTACGGCAATCAGTGAATTTCTTGGTGTGTTCTACGAAACAAATTTCCGTCAGCTTCTGTCTTTGACAGGTTCATTCATCCTCTACAGAGCGGCGCAAATCTTACCTAGCTTATGGCAAACGTAAAAACAATAGTATCTCCGAGGCTAAAGAGAGTAGGAAAGTAAATACGGTGTTAATGTGTTTTCACAGCGGCCAGTAACCTCGGTAAGATTTCTGCCGCTGCACTCTAAAAAAGTTTACACCCTTAAGGAACAATCTAAACACACGGTGTTTAGAAATAGCCCTTATAAAGTTGGGTGTAAGGATGAATTACACCCACTGCAATGGGTGTTTACCAACACCCCTAAAGTACGGGTGTTAGAACAAGCTACACCCACGCAAGTGGGGTGTAACACATACAACCACCCGTGAAAAGGTAGGGAGGAGCATATATGGTCCTTCTTCCCTGTCAACCCGCCTGGGGCACAGACATCAGCGGGCATCACGGGATTATTATCTTAGCGGTCTGTCACAGAACAGAGGTGGCCCGTTCTATCGGGCCACTCGTGATTGGTGGAGGCTCGTTTGATGGTCAAGAAATGAGAATAGGCAAGAACGGTCATAGAACGGTCTCTGGCCCCCTTCCATAGATAGAACGCATACAAAACGGTCTCCGGACGACTTGGACTTGATCGGAACGTAAGCGCTGGAGCCGGAGAATTGAATTTCGATCCAATCTAAGTCGTCTGGACACTGTTTTGTATCCGTTCTATCGAGAAAACGGGGCCGGAGACCGTTCTATGGCTGTTCGTGTATATTCTCATGTTTTAACCGTCAAACGACCCTCCATCAATCGCGTGCGGCTCGATAGAACGGAACGCCTCCGTTCTGTGACGGAACGGTTCCAAAATATCCCCCCTGGTCCTGTTAGGCGCACCCGAAAATGAATTTTGCCGCTGTAGTTGCCCTTCCGAAGAAAGAAAATATTGGTGCCACCACTGCACTTTTTATGCCTGCATTTATGCAGTTAATAAAATAAGGTGCAGTTGTCTTGAACGAGCAGCTTAACGTCAGTGGGGCTCTTCGATTTTCCACTTCTGGCTACCCGCGGGCTGCCAGAGCCAGCCAGAGCGCGCTCGTTTTTCTCGGGTTGCTCCGACCCCCCCGCGGCGCACTTCCGGTTGGCGTTCGTTTTTCTCGGGTTGGACGGTTCTGGCGACCCGCGGGGAGCCCGAGGGTCGCCAGAACCTTCCAGGACAATTTAGTCGTGGAAGTTCTCTGGAAGGTTTCGGGCTAGCAGACGCCGAAAAGAGACGACACGCGCCCGCCGCCATCTTTGTGAGGACTCGACGGATTGCAATGCGGGCGCTTGCGGACTACACCTTTGCTTGTCCTTACGCTCGGGCCGCTCGGCGCCGCTCCGCCGTGCGAGATGGCGCGATTACGAGTGGCGGCGAGCATTTGGAGCTAATGTTTATTGCTTTTCTTATGTGCCCCATGAAGTTTCCTTCCGTGAACAACGCGGCGAACTGTCGCGTTCTAACCATTCTAACTGCGTCGTGCACATGTCCCAAAAGTTATGTACACGTTCGTACGAACGCATGGAGACCCCTTTCGAGTTTATTTTTTCGTAGTAGTAATTCGACTGTGGTGTTTTGTGTGCTTTATGTGCATTTAGCTGAGACGATTGTGATCGATATATTTCGCTCCGTCGTATGTTTGCGTGCGTGAACCCCGTCTGAACTTAACTATTTCAACTAGGTCATCGATGTTGATAAAATGCACTGATCGAATAAAAGCGATCGCGACGTTGTTTTTTGAGTGATGCTCGTTGGTCGCGAACGGCGTGCGAGCGTACTTCGATCTACGGGCCAGTACATGAGGTATATGGTATAATGTTATGCTACGACGCGTCGATGTGAAAAAACGAAGATGAATTCAGAAATGTATACATCCTTTTGTTGCTTATTTCATCGCCGGCTCTGTCTTTTTCCACCTCTTAGTAATAATTCCATGCAGTATGTACGCGGTTATCACCTAGTAGCTCAAATAAAAGCTAAGCTAGTACATGAGATTTTTGGAGTGCCACTTAGGACTGGAAAAGAGGCTCAGGCAACATCTGCCAAAACGAGTCCAAGACGCGTCACACGGAAGTTTATTTTAGATATAACACGCACTCGTGGTACCCATACCGCCGCACGTCTCAAGTTATGACAAAACGCAAGCTGGTCAACGCGTGTGTGCGACGATAGATCCTCGAGCTCTTTTGGGGACACGATCACTTTCGCGAGATTTTCGCGTCGTGTTGTGCAGCGACTGTTACACGTACTAAGCAGACGTGAGCTGGTTAAGCAGCGTTAGCGGCGCGGCAGCTCACCTTGCATCGCTTTCGTGGCGCCGTGCGCCAGCTGGCTGTTTTGTTCGCGGACGGGGTGAGTTGCGCACGATTTTGCGAACGTACGTGATCGTATCCCAAATCCGTATGCTCGAGAATATCACTTCAGCTCTTCAGCAAACCTAGCCACATATTTTCAAGCGGGCAATGCAGAAAAACCAACGCGCACGCGGCGCAAAGTTTCGTTTGCTGCCACGGCGGTAGCGTTTGTTTACGTTTACGCTGGCTGTCCCAGCGTTCGATTTTGTAATCTTGGGGCAGCTTCGGGTTGTCTCGGGCTTCCCACACACGTGACCAAGACGCTGTTTCCTGTCCCGACCGGAACTAGCTGGCTGACCCTCTGGCTATCTCTGGCTGCCAGAAAGCTGCCAGAAGTCCGAAAATCGAAGAGCCCCAGTGTGTGTTTGGCATCAACTGGAACATACGAGGTTTGTTCAGGTCGTTCTCCTGTTAAGGGTATACTTAAGAAATGTGCAATCCCTAGATGAAAAAGTGGATTGATAAAGTTTCAAAATTCCAGTAGTGCCCACACCACTGTGCCTGTTGTTGTGCATTGTGCCTACATAGCAACAGTATAATGAAATTTTGCATACGCATCTTCAGGGAAATTTGAAGATTATCGCTTTCCATGCAAAGACAACAGAAACATTGGTAATGGAATAAAATGAGTATTTATTAGTTTTTTAAATAGCTCGAAAACTAAAAGCTTGTCATGTCACTTAAAAAATCCAAAACAACATTCCATGCACTGATTTCACGGACAAGTACTGTCAATTGTGTTAAGCTAAAGGTTCAGTAGCGAAAGATCTCAATTAATAGCTACTGCAAAAAGTCACAAAGCGCAATTGAGTATAAAATCTGAGTGAAAAAACACAAACCCGTGTGACCTACGAGAACACATTGAAATCGGCAGAGGCTTGTAACAAAAAGTCACAAGAAAATGAGCAGAAAAATTGAAATGAAGAAATGAAGTTAGTACCACTATAGTAATCGTTTCTATAATCGAAAACAAATAACTACTCGTTACCATATGAAAATATAACTTTTTGGTTTAAACACGAGTCGATCACAGGTGGTGACATATTTTAAACAGAAACTAAGGCCTATTTTAGGCTTTCTTGAAAATACTCAGAAGCTTTACTACTTGCGACCTCGGTGTCGTTACCCGCTGGCCGAGAAGGAGCCATTCAACAGCGACGAGAACGTTCAACGCCTTGCGAGGGAACTCGATATTCAACAGCCAATGTGCTGCCATGATGCAGCTACTCCTTCTTCAGTATGGACACTGAAGAGCAGTTCTTTGTCCACGTTGAGGAAAAGCTTGCTTGCGTAGAGAAGATTGCGGCCATCGTACACAATGCAAGTTGTTGTTGGAACGCTCTCTCTCTCTGCATGATAAAAAATAAAAAAATATTGTCCGGAAAGCACTACGCAGACTTCAATGATTTGTTTCAGTACATAACAGTTTCTGTACCATGTAGCATACAAATATAAGGCTCATAACAGGCCCGTAGCCAGGAAGTTTTTTCGGGGGGGGGGGGGTGCACTTGCCGGAAACATTGACCTTTTGAGAAAAAAACTAATTTTTATTATTTATTTTTGGTAAAAACACGTACTCCACCGAAATTTCGGCGGGGACCCGACCCCTAGCCCCCACCCCTGACTACGGGCCTGGCTCATAAGATGCCCCGTATTTAACTAGAGAGAATTAACAGCTTTTCTACGTGCGACTATCTTAGTACTACTTGTCAAATATAATCAGCATTTTTAAAGCAAAAGGAGCATTTTGTGGCAATAAGGATTCCTGCACAGCGATAAAAAGCGTATGAAACAAAACTATGCACAAGGACTTCAATTCTTCAAGGCTGCAACTTGCAGCATTGATGAGTGGAGAATTTAAAATATCTGATAAACCATTAGTTTAGTCTTTTACCAGAAAATGTAATTGGAGGTGATGGTAACAACTGCGTTCTATAATGCTTGTACACGTAAAGCTATTTAGTGAAGTTACAACGCCAAAGAGGGCGAGGCGCATATAACTCCTAAAGGGACACTAAAGGCAAATAACAATTTATGTCAGAGTGAAAGCTCAATGTATGAAAACTTCGAAAACGGCAATATTAACAACAGCAGTGCCCTACTTACCGAGAAATTAATCTAAATGTATCACATCATGAGCGCCACGAGTGGGATATTTTTGAAGTGATCCCGATGACGTATGAGAGTCTGCCTACAATAAATCACTGGCAATCAAACTAGCAGCAATAAAAAAACCTTCCGTGCATCAAAAGACGTAATAAAATGCTGTTTGTTCGTTTCCGTTTGATTCATGGAAAAAAGAACCTCTGTGGCGTTGCCATGGGGAACGGCGCGCGTCGTTCAAAGGTTCCGTTTTCGGTGAACTGCGTTTCGCCCGGCGCCCTGCTTCGCTCACGCGGTCGCGTCTCAGCGGTAGTTTCGGGATCGCGTGCTGCCGCGTGTTTTGCGCGCTCGTGAAAGTCGCTCTGACAGGAAGTTCGACAATATGCCTCATGCAACGACGCCGGCACTACGAGCCCTCAGCAGCATACCGCGTTCATCGGGGCTCAAGCCGCTGAATTGCTGCCCAGCGTCGCAAGCCAATGTCTCGTTGTCAAGTTCTCCGTCCACATCCATTGCAGCGATTGCGGCAAGCTTCGGTGGCTTCTATGGCCGTTGTTGCTGCTGTGGGTCCCGCTACTTTCGCTCTGCTGCTGCTACTAGTGTCTGCGGCCGCGCAGTAAAGGCGGGCAATGTTGGGCACAGCAGCAGTGACGTATGAAAGTCGGATTTCAGGCGGGTGATTTGAAGTGCGCTAACGCGATGCGGACCACTAAAACGTGATTTTATTTCAAAATAAGCATTTCCTTGGCATAAAAGTAGCACTACGAGGTTTCTGGACCGCTATTTCAACAACCAACGTCGACTAATTATTTGCCTTTAGTGTCCCTTTAATAACAACAGCAAAGTAATGAAAGCTAGTCATAATGGAAACAAACAGAATAAAATAAATTGTTCTCGAATGCGCACTCGTAGGCGACGCACATACGCCTGTGAGTGCGCGCATTCCGCATACTTTGACTTCATAAGAAGGGTGGGGGGGGGGTGCAGAGATTAACATTCCTCCCCAAGAGAAAACAGAGCAAAGCATGAGAAGCAGGTGCGGAAAGGGTGTAAGGGGGGAGAAGAGAGAAAAGCGGGGGGGGGGTTCAATGTTAAGTATACAATGGTTACTGTGTACTAATCGGGGACAGCCAACACGGGCGCATGAAAAGACGACGCCTGGCACGATTTTCACTCGACTCACTGATCACCAAGCAGAACAGCATGGATTCTTGCGTCGTCGACGAGCTGCTCCTGCGCCTAGGGCAACGCCGAAGAACGCCACCGATTATGCCACGGACGGCAGCGCTCGTACTCGAGTGCTGCACGATCAGGGGGGCCTTCGACTGCGATGACCTGCTAGACATGGCCTGCCAAGCTGTTGAGGATTGGTCGACAGTGTTCAGCGAGTTCGACCTTGAGCAACGCGCCTGTATGCCTGGCAGGCACCTCCAGACAGCTCTCACTTACTGCGGCTACACCGTCAGTGGTGATTTTCTGAGGCTGCTGCGCACTATATATTCGCCCATTGGGTGGGTGACCTTCGACGCCTTTGTTACAGCTTGTTCTGTGCTCGCAAGCACTTGCAAGTGAAGAAGCCTCACCTCTTCACTGGAGATTTCTCAAAAGGCCCTTTTCAGGGCCACCCAATATCTGCTTTGGCTGAGCTCACCCAGCGTGATCCTGGTTCTGCACCCTCACAACATTTTTCTTGGAGTAGTACACTTAATTAGCGTTACTGAAATTGATTAGCCTGTTGTCTGATACATATTTCACGGCTTTCCTTCAGTCCGAAAGAAAGCCAAAGTAACGGTATAGCTGTCGTCATTTGCAGTAGATTGACGCGCCGGCTGGTCGCGTAATGCGCGTTTTTTTTTTTTGCATTTTCATATGAGATTTAGCGTTGTTGCTCCTTTAGGGTTACAAATATTCCCGCGCTGCACTTTGGAGCTACGTTGCCATTGCAATTAGAAAACAGACAGTATAGGTGAAAGAGTAATGAACGACAAGCGGAAGAGAACAAAGTCCATTATTTTGTCAGTGCGCGTGGAACGCTTTCGGCAACAGCTGCTTTCAATCGGCAGTAATGCAGCAGTTTCACCGAGAAACTTATTATGAATAGTAATAGGTGGTATCGATGTATCCCGATTGGGTACTAACCACTGAAATTCATTGTTTTCAGTCATGGACAACATAGCGATGAGTTCCAGCACCACATCACCAATGTTATTTTAACGCGACAGTGTTGAAGAGCTCGTTTCGGAGAAATTCCGCCGTGGGTGTCGTTAACTGTGAGCGAAAAATTATCATCTTGTCCCTGACCGAAAAAATCGAGAAAGATGTAGACATATCTGATCATCATTAGCTACAAAAGCATCAACAAAGTGAGAAGCTGCGAAAGTTGGCGTGTTGCCTGAAGGACGCGTAGTGGCCCGTTGGCTGATTCGCAGAAGGAAGAATTACGGCGTAGTGGGCACATAACAACTGTACTTGAAGTAAGCGTTCTAGTATAGTGTGAAACGGCCAATGTTTCGCGCATAGTCGTTCGTTTCCTTACGGCACGGTTGATGCATGCACCGAGAACCATTTTTGTTTCTCAACGTGCTTCGCTTTCTTATCTTGCGCTTCCAATGTTCGAATAGAATACCGCTTTCTAAAACCCCGCTTCGAACACAGGCCACCTAAAATTACCTAGATAACCGTATTTAATTTTTTGAGTCAGTTTACATACATAGGGGTCTACAAGTGGTGAATGTGTCGGGCAGCGATGCAGGAGATTGCGGTTTTTCTTGTGGCTGAAACGGTTTCACGGCTTAGCACTGCCTGTTCCCGGCACTCACTTCTCGAGAAAGTGGTCTCCTTTTTCTGCTCCTATTTCACTATTTTTTACGCTCCCGCCAACAACGGTGCGCAGTGATTACTCGTGGGTTTCACAAGGAATCCTCATTCCTATTCTGAAAGCACTAATACATTCTACTACCTTGTATCGCTCTTGTCCGATAAATAAAGGAAAGTGGGCACATTTGTTAACAGAAATGCTAGTGAATGAGGGTCCAGGTTAAGTTCCGAGCTGAAGGCTAAAAATATCCAGAGGCAGGAATAACTCGCGTGCTACTACGACGTAGCTTAGTTTAACGTACTACACTGTAAGCAAAAAAAAAGCCGAGATGGGAGTAAATGGCCTTGTCCTCTAGCGCACGCCCCGATGGGGGTTTTATATACTCCGTCAAGGGGAGTAAAAAATTTACCCCCCTTAAGTACGGAGCTTTTGGATGGACTGAGGGGAGTACTTGTTCACATCCATAGGGGAGCTTTTCCAGGTAAGTATGGGAGTACATTTTTATAACCATCGAAAAAAAAATGCTTTTCGCTGTCGTACCATGCACCAGAGAATCTTTAATTAAATTAGCATCGAAACACGCAAACTCGATCACACGTACACAAACATGCACACAACATTCGCAAAGTAATACAACACTCAAACTGACAACCGCTCGCCACCCGCGCTTTTTTTTTTTCTTTGCTTCACAACTAAACTTTGGTCACCGAGTATATATAGGCACCACATCTTGACCTCCAATGTAGCTCGGATGGGACACTCCTTTTCCGCGTAATTATGCACCAAACATTCATGGCGTACGTGTATATTTGCGGTGGGCTTATAGATACTACTGAGGCACACTCGTCTTTTACTATAAACCCGCCTAACATTCAACGCCTTTTTAATTAGCGAATTTTGTTTATCAGCTGGCACTCGGTATCCGCCTTAGCAGTACAGTGCGTGAGTCCGTAAAATGCACCTAATCGTACACGAACCACGAGCGGCCGTGCACGAACGCTTCAGCAGCACACATTCAGCAACACCGGCGAAGAACCGCGCCGCCCCGCCGGTATACCGCGTTGTTGCCGACGGCGTCGCTAGGCCTCTCGCAGGAGTACGGCACGGCTATACGACGAACGGCAGCTCGCGATCACAAAATGGTTGCTGCTGTGCAGTTTTCGTCGCCGTTATTTTACACACACAATAAAAAAACAGGTGTCCGCTATCCGCGTTAAGCTACGGAGCGATGCACTTACAACGAACGAGACGGCTCGTAGTCGCGGTTCCTGTTGCTCGCAGTGCAGCTGCGGCCGCATGTTGGTTCAATCTATCTCGTATCGGCGCTCGCCTTCTCGCTATACGTTTGACAACGGTGGTTGCATGGAACAAAGAGACAATTTAAACTTACTCATTCCAGCAGCTTTTATTTCTGTGAAACATATTCTTTGCTTCACCGGTGGCCGGTGCGAGCTCGTATATAGACTCGCCATGGCGACCGGTGTGCCTGTGCGAGTTCGCTACGCGCCGCCGGCTTGGTACCGACGACGTAGCGAAGCCTTCTTACCGCTTAGAAGTTGCAGCCGGGGAAACATCGGTTCGGTGACACTCCGAGAAGCAAGCGTTGCCGGTGGTCGGGGCGAGCGCGTCGCCGGCGCAGCTCTCACACCGGCGGCCGGCCGGCTTGATGCTGACGACGTTGCGAAGCCTACTTCTTACTGCTTCGAAGTTTTAGCCGGTGAAACTCCAGAAACAACCCGCTGACGATCGCAACAGCTTACTTTTGTTACCGATGAAATTATTCTTTGCAGTTCTTCGTAACTCGGCACGTTGAAGCGAGGATCCGTGGCGTGTCGGAGGCTTGCACTCGTGTGCATGGGCACTGCCGCTTGACGGGAGAATAAACACGGGACAGCCAGCTCGATGTGTTCGCGGTCGGACGCTGGCGCGAGTTGAACTTGTCTCTGACCAGAACGGTTCAGTGGAGAAAATAGTCCTACACGTCTACACAAACCAACCGGCCGTTGCAAATCCTCGCTGCAAATCGTCGGTGCAAACAGATGCCCGTACACACACGCACATTCACACACGCACGCATATCACGACCAAAAATGGTTTCTAAAACTCCCATAGTGAGTTTCTAACCACGTGACACGCACGTCACGACCAAAAATACTTTTGAAACCTCCCATAGGGAGTTTCTAACCATGTGATCTAAAACTCCGTGGGGAGTTTAACAAGGTCCTGTCGTTCATAAACTCCCTCATTAAGCAAGGGGCGTTTTACGACGACATGTGCCGACTTCACCCCGCTACCACGGAGTAAATGATTGAGGCATGGGGGTTTTGAGGGCTCATATGCTGGAAAGGCTCCCATCTCGGCTAATTTTCGTTTACAGTGTATGTTCTGCTAAACTTTATCAGCTAAGGCTTGGAAGTAAGATTAAAGGAGCCAGCCCGGCTGGGCCGCTATTTTGATTGTAAGAGGTCTAAACGGCAAAATTCATCTTGGAGACAACCACTAGGTGGATGCGTATCTCTGTTTAAGTTTGTCGATATTATGAATTGCCACAAGTAACTGTGTGTCACTAGTTCCCTGTATTATTGAGAGCTAACAGACAATAATGCCAAGTAAGGACATTATTGTCTTGGCTTTATGGTCTGTTAGTTCCCATTAATATTCTGTCTAGCAAATAAAAACGAGCCCTTAAAAGTGATCTTTCTCTAGTTCCCTGTATAGTATGATCCTATCTTTTACTGCCACTATGCCGGTATTTCTATTGCCAGCTTTTTACGATATAAACTTTTAATTAAAGTCCGCTTTTTTAAAACTTGTCCAGCACATTTTTCTTCAAAACGCTGGTAGGGATCATGCATCGCCCCTGTTTTATGTAAACATTTTTTTTCGTAGGCGTGGATAAAGTTATTCACCATTTCTTACCAACTCATCAAGTGCGCAAAATACTTTGATGTACAATTTCCTGAAAAGAAACAAACAGGCTAAAATCTTTTAAATATCTTATACATAAACGCCATGTTCCACAATGTCGAGTGAGCCAACAAAGTTTATGTCTGCTTTATGATTAGTGAATTCAATTTTTTGCCTGTGTTGCTAAATATGGAACACGATATTTAGAAGCACCTGTGATGGAATTTCGCAGTTGCAACACGGGCATTTACGTGTATGATTCCAAAAACGAGTCAAAGATTTCAAATTAACATTTTTTGGGGGGAGTTTGCCCAAAGGCATACATAGTTAAATATACAGATAGAGGCCGGTTTCCGCTATATACATCGACAGTGCTCTACCTTGAGGATAAATAAAAATGCCTTTCTTTTGCAACCTATCCTTGACAACTTCGCTGCCTTTTTTTGCTGGAGGGCAAAAGTGAGCGAATCAAAGGCGTAACGATAGGCACCTTCTCTTGAATTGAGTTCTAGGAACAGCTAGCCCTAGGCCAAGGAACCTCCTCTCCGAATGGAACAAACGGCATCAGTTTTCTAATGCTAACCATGCCTCCCACAATGAAAGAGGTCGCACTAACCACTATACCACTGCCTTGCAGCTTTATGAATTCGCCAAAGTAGCTATGTTTGTCCACAAAATTTGACGGGCCCATATTGTTGGTAAAGAGAGGGAACATGAAAACGTTCACTCCAAGATCCCTTGCACCTCCCACTTTTCTCGCACTGAACAGTAAAATCTTTTGCCTGAACTAAAGAAGAGGACGAGAAGGAAAAGCTTCGCGCGTCAACATTTACTCACTCTCATTCTCTCTCATCCTATATCCGGCAGCTACCTAAAATTTCGCAGCTGCGCCAAAGAAAGAAAATGAAGTAAAGTGGGGACGGATTGCCGTTAATACGATAACCTGTGTAACGAATCACAAGAAGTTCGGGGAGTTCACAAGGGGGGTAGCAGTCGTTATCTCGACCACGAGTCACAACAAAAAAATGGTAGAAGAACGCCTTTTTTTCGTGTTCCTTGACCTTCATACATATTTTTAAGTCTCACGGGGTACATTCGTGCCATTAAGTACCAGCAAACATAGTTGCGCTAAAACATACAGTCGATAATAAATACACACTCATATGGGAACAAATGAACGAAAAAAGAATGCAGCTTAACAATGTTATCCGCAAGGTGGCAGCGCATTTCAGATACCAGGCGAACTGCTCAGTACAGCATACAAGTGAATGGCATATTCTCTTCTAAAATATTGTTATGCCTAAAAAACGAGAACTCATGAGAATCTTCAATATTTATTTTGTGAACAAGATGCCTGTAGTTTTCTTTTTCTAAACGTCAGCTCTCCTTATAAAGATTCTTTTCCCGCTTCGCCTGGCGCTGCTTCTTTTTTTTTAAGAAAATATACGCGAGAGACAGTAGAAGATCCACACTGAAGCTATTCAAATATGCCACAAAAACATTTTAAAAAGTTCAACACAGCAGGCAAGTGTACGAGACGGTCATCTCCGAGAAGTAGAGCAGGGTGGATAGGCGTGTGTTTGTATAGGTGACTGAAATATGTTTGTCTCTGCGTAACAGTATGGGGACATGTGGTCAGGATGTGTGTAACTGTTGATGGTTCTTGACATTTTTCACATGTTGTCTATGACACTTTTTGGAAGAACCTGTGTACCGCAAAACACGCAAAGCTGACAGGGCGCCTCGGTTGCGCAGTGGTTACTCCGTTGGGCTGTAGACCAGAAAGACGCGGGTTCGATGTCGGGATTTGGAGGAGGCGAAATACTAGATGCACGTCTGCTATGAGATCGCAGACACCGTTGACATACCACTGTTTTAGCATCTTTTTTTCTAAATGGTGTAATATCACGAATACACTCCCTTCCAACACCCTTGTTCAATTAAAGGAGGGTGAAGGGCACATCTTCGCAAATTACACCGCAAAATAATTATCGAAGCTTGCACTAAGCTGAGCCAGGCTTGAAAGAACGAAAGTGGACGATTCTGAAGATTAAACTTGTTTCTGGCCTTAGCTAAGTGAGGCAGGTTGTTTCGACGTTGCTGCTAGGTCAATGCTTGGCCTTAGTGAGATTATGATTGGTCGCTTCGACGTTGATTCTCAGCCCAGAGAGGTTAAACCACAGACATTCACAGCCACGACACGGGCACGTTGTCGTTGGCGTAGGCTTTCCGTCGCTTCAGGGTCTACTCGCAGCCGCAGTTGCCTTTCCTGTTCCCATATAGTATTCTCGCGTTGTACGTATTCGGGGTCTTCGGCTCGCCGCCGTCGCTTCGCCGTCATTTATGGTGCAATCATCTGCATATCATACGTAACTTCCATTAATGTATTCTCCGGGTTCGAGCAATGCGTCAAGGAAAGGCGAGAAAGGACGACACGAGCGCTGACTCTCAACCCCGCTGCACGTTTACCCGAAGATATTCATCTACCAACTCACCCAGATCGGCGTGTTAGTTCAATATAGCTTGCTGAATCATATGAATAGAAATGTACTATTCACTAGACCCCATAAAAGGGGAGCCAACACGGCAACCAAAGACGTTAATCTGATATGACGCCTGTATCATAGCAGGACATATGTAGTGTTTTTGTTTTCTTGCAAAATTAGACAGCCCGCACCAAAACCAGAATGGACGTTGTTGCACCGCCATTACGCCTGCATAGGCTCTTTTTCCAAACCACTTTATAGACCTGGCGTGCCTCTTTGGTGGAATACCAGATTGCCACGCCGAATGCTTGGGTTCGATTCCTGCGCATACTAATTTTCATTTTTTTTTCGTCGGGTCAACGCTACCGATGTCAGATTTTCTTAACGCTCTCGCATTTAAATTACCAATGTCTGCTCTCGCCGTTTCGAGGCAGATATAAACTGTCAATCACCTGTGGCGCATACCCGCACACCTCGGCGCGTGGTAAACTGGTATGTGCGCACGTGTCTGTGGGAAAGGGTTTGACGACGTACGCGACGGCATTTTCACGTTATTCAGGACCCGACAGTCATATTCGTCAAATGCTATTATCCTCCTATGCCAATTCGGTCTACACCAAGTTAAGGAGGCGATCATGACAGCACCCAGATAGATAGATAGATAGATAGATAGATAGATAGATAGATAGATAGATAGATAGATAGATAGATAGATAGATAGATAGATAGATAGATAGATAGATAATAGATAGATAGATGAGATAGATAGATAGATAGATAGATAGATAGATAGATAGATAGATAGATAGATATATAGATAGATAGATAGATAGATACGTGGACAGAAATGCTCAAAGTGCTGAATGTTCGCTAAATGTTATTGAAGGTACGACAGTAACGTATTCTTTAAGAAAGCGCAACATCGACTTTCGCTTCCCGTTATACTTTTTAAGGTTGCCTAGTTATCGAAATGCCGGATTGTGTTGACTGTGTTACATGGACAGATGCCTTAGCGATGTACCTGTTTCGCATACCTAACCATTTACGCAGGGCGTAAATGATCGTGCACGCCAAAAAAAAAAACTAAATTTTCATGAGAACAGCATTGAATCTATAGTGACGTAGACAATAATAAATCACTAATGGGGAAAAATTATAATACACCATAACACGTTACCAGGCGTTGGTATTGACACCTTTGTGACTTTTCGTGCAGACACAATAAAAACCTCGTTCATTTTCAGCTGGCGTTATTCAGCGAGAAAAATACCGCTCCAGATATCAATGCTACTTCAGTGATTCTGCATAGGCATATTCTACTAACACTGCGAACACACGAACTTTAGATGTCAAGTTTAATGCGTAATAATTTTCTTCCGAATGGTGTAATCGTCGCTGCTTAGCTGCACTGAAGAGTGTATGCATGGGTATGTTGGTAATAAAGCAAGCAACAATTGTTTTGTGCAACAATCAACGCACATCTTATCAGAGGGCTGTGGTGGCGCGGTCCTCCGAGAAACATACTTGCATCGTTTTTATTAAGCCTTCCCGCAAGGCGGACCGATGTGTTGACAAAAATTATGTGCACAGGGTGACGATGCATTCATGCTTATTCTCCAAGAATTACAAATCAGTAGTTTTTTTTCAGGTTCGGAAATAAATAATTTCGTAAATTTGGCGTTACATTGTTAAGCATTATCGGTCCAAATAATAGTAAAAGATACCACGCAAGGCGTTTTGAACAGCGTAACGAAAACATTGATCGGACAAGACTTACGCTCCGACTGCATAAAAAACGGTTAAGATAAAAACTAGATAACATTCAGATATTCTTCGTAGGGCCCTCCAACTTCGACGCGGTTCGGAATATTGATGCCCAAACGTTCGCGAAGCCTGACTTCCTCGGTTGGAGGAAATGGTTTTCGCTGAATTTTTATTGTTAAACGGGAGCAATGAAAACGTTATCTTGAAAACCTTAGCTCAGCTAATAACTGTTTGCTACAAACTCGGTTTGCGGGAAAGAAGGAAAGGCACGAGACGCAAGGGGAGAGGGTGAGCGATGCACAAGTGGAAAGCGAAAGGGGGTGGTGGGAGTTTAGAATACAAAAGCCATTGTGAGACGTTCTCTAACACCCAGGGTGGGTATATAAAAAGACGACGACTTGCCGGATTGTCACTCGACTTGCCACTTCTCAAGGTGTTCAGCATGGCTTCTCGCCTCGTGAACGAGCTCCTTCTCCGCCTTCGCCAACGGCAGCTACAGCCAATGATCATGCCACTGACAGCGGCCTTCGTGCTGGAGGCCTGCATGAGCCGCGGTGTCACGGAGCGCGTCGAACTTCTAGACATGGCCTGCGATGCCATAGAGTACGGGGCGGCCGTGTTCATGGAGTATGACGAAGATGGAGACGGGTGGATAAGGGACAGCGACTTGCAGGCAGCTCTGGAAACGTGCGGATTCACAGTCCTAGAGGAATACTTGACACGTCTGCGCGTGACATATTCCCATTACGGCTGTGTTTCTTACGACGGTTTCCTGAAAGCCTGCGCGTGCATCGCGAAACGTCACCGGTGAAGTCTCCTGTCCGCCGCACCTTAACGCTTCTGAAAAGGCCCTTTTCAGGGCCACCCGAATGTTGCATTGGCTGAGTCCGCCACTGGCGATCACGCTTCGTGTTACCCTCATAACTTTCTACTTATAATATACCTAGCTGCACTCAAGCGCGCAGCCAGGAATTCTTTTTTTTTGGGGGGGGGGGGGGGGGGGGGAGCGGGGGCACTTGCTGAAAGCCCTGACTATTTGAGAAAAACGCCTATTTTATTATTTATTTTCGGCCAAACAGCATCTGTCACAAAAATTTCGAGAGGGGGGCAACCCCCCCCTTGAAATGCGGGTCCGAAGCTAATTTTCGAAAGTGCGTGTCATCGCTGAGTTGTCTGATAGCTTCGTTTTTATACATTGCAAAGAGGACTCGTCGCCAGGGCCCAGGAGGCGATCCCGGCCAGAGGATTCCTGGGCTGAGGGACCCTCCCACCTAGGGTACCCCGAGCTTACGAGTCGGGAACACCGTTTTCGGAAAATTAAAAGTTTATTTCATCATCATCATCTATAGGCAGATTACTATACTACCACAGTTGTCCGCAAGAAATTACCGCAAGATGCACTAAACAAAGGTCTACAACGGAGCATGTCAACTAGATAGGAAATCATCACTAGTTCAAAGGGACCCCCGTAGCACAGCCCAACAGCCACCAGCATTCATAAACCAAATACTCAAATGCGCTACCAAACATAAATAAATCATCCGTAAGTATTGCCCCATATGGCAAGCAACGAGAGCCTTGAAAAAGCGTTTCCCGGAGTACCAAATGTCGTGTATCACCGCAATAGGAATTTTAAGGACATGTTAGTGCATGTAAAAGTAAACCCTCATTCTATGCCCACATAACACCTTGCTCGTCCCAAAATGTAAGACTTGTAAACACCTTCAAGATGACGTTATAGTAAAAGCACCGGAAGTGATTACGTCCATCATAAAAACCTAGTTCACCTGCATTAGTTCAAACGTTACTACATGATCGAAAGTTCCAATTGTCAAAAGCGGTACATTGGCGAAATGGGACAACCTGTTAATGTTAGATTAAACGGGCATCGTGCGGACACGGCGAAGAAGTTACCCAAAGCAGGGGCGCTGCAAGCGCGCAAGGTGATCGGACGTGCGGCGCAACGGCTCCATCGTTTTTGGACTGGAACCGTGGATCTATAAGCTGAACCCCAACGAAATCGATGCCCTCAGACGCCTAACATCGCAAGAAATCTGTGGACACCGATTCTCTACAGGTGGGCTAAGTTTTCAAGACTTTTAAGCCAACTTGAAGTTTCCGCCTCGCCGCGGTTGAGCTGGCCCTATCAAGGGCTGGGCTCGACGCCGCTGGCGTCGGGGTTTCCCAGGTATGGCAGCGACGAAGATCACCGGGTATGACCCGGTCACCATGCAATGGACTGAAATTGACACCAAAAACCAAGATGAAGATGTTCCACCCACGGAAAATGAGTGTTTGCAAGCCCTAATGCGATTACGGCAACGCAGGACACAGGCGAACACAACCAAGGGAGACGCCAGCGCAGCGTCGCTGGCACAGGCGGGGATTCCCCGCTCAGGAACTCCCGGCGGTGCTCGCGCTGCGCCGCAGAATGGAAGTAAGAAGACAGCACAGCAGTGGCGCCCGAAACAGACGCCACGCCTGCGCTCAGAAGACCTCATCGTGGTCCTGAAACCCCGAGGGACGCTCGATTTAAAGACGGTGTTCAAGCACGGAGAAGTGGGTTCTGCAGTAGCTAACTACGTCGGTGACCTAGCAGCCGAAGACCTCAGTCTGGCCCGTGTGGGAACAGAACGTGATCGTTTGCGGCACGCAGACCACAGCCGTGGCGGACAAACTTACCAAGGAATTCGACCTCACGGTGGAGGAACAGAATTATCCCTTCCGTGGGCATCTGAAAATCAACGGTGACTGTTGCAAAGGGGTCATCCGCGTCCGTGATGACGAAACCTCTGCTTCACTCAAGTCGAAACTCCGCTGGAGGGAGGGCGAAATCGCTTTCATCAGAAAACTGGGCTCCTCAAATGTAGCGGTGGTGACTTTCGAGGGCCGAAGACTACCCCGATACATCCATACAACTATGAATGTGTCCCCGTGAGAACCTACAAGAAGACGATCCCGGCTTGCTACAGATGCGGTACAGTCGGCCACCGGGTAGACAACTGCCCCCACCCCGAAGATGGACGCTGCGGATACTGCGGCAAGCAAGTTGGGGCCACTACAGACGGCCTAACAGAACACGAGTGCCAGCCATCCTGCATGATCTGCGAAGGGGCCCACCTCACAGGGTCCGCGGACTGCACCGGAAAGTTCCGTAAGCTACAACGCTCGGAGGCAACGAACCAGGCAGGACCCTCAACAACACCGAGCAAGCAGCACCACCCCCACTTCCGAAGATGGGGAAGCAAGGTCAGCAACAGCGGCAACCACCGCAACAGAAAGCCGGAAACAAGAACATGTCTCAACAAGTCAAGCCAGGACCAGGAAAGAAGTCCCCGACTCTCCAGGCCGGGGATTTCCCTCCACTCAACAATGCTCCAAAACAACAGGTGAGTGACTGGGCAGGGACTGCCTCACAGTCCTCCTCTCCTTCCTCCACCTCTCTCACACTCGAGATGAGTAAGCAGTTGGAGTCCTTAAGGAAAGAAAATGCGAAGCTGGCAGCCAAAATTCAGGCGCTCGAAAAGGCTAGAGCGGAGAACCCTACACCGCGCATGGATGACGAGAGTGACTCGGCTTCTGTGTGCTCGGGCAGTACGATAACATCTCACTCGGCCTCGATCGAAAATCTGGAGTCCCGGGTCTCTAATATCGAAGAACAGCTACTAGCTTTCACCGAACAGATGACCCAGCTCCCAAATATGATTACTCAAGCCGTGCAGGCAGCTATCCAGCTGCAGACGCAGCACATGGTAGCAACTGTAACCCAGCAAGTAACGCAGTCCATTCAGACATGGCTCAGCAGTAACCCGAGATTCTCACGACGCACAGGGCCTATCCGCGAGGTCGGGCGCCCCAGTAAAATTCTCCGCGCAGCGGAGGGCGAGAAACGCGAGGAATTCTGCGACTTCCTAGAGAATGTGCAAAGTGACGGTACAGCTCTCTCCGCGGCACCGCTCACTAACCCATCTCAACAAATATAATAAATATGGCAGGGCCTACTTCTAAAGCACAAAGAAAAAAAGAATCGCTCTCGATAATACAGTGGAATTGCAGAGGTTTCAGGGACCGGCGCAAAAGATCTCACCTGCACCTCTACATTCAAAATTTGGACGAAATGCCTGCAGTGATGGCCCTTCAAGAGCCAGGTTTGCAGGCTAAACTCTCAGGCTATAACACGTTTCAAAGGAACCCATCCACCTGTATTCTGGTGCACAAATCGTACACCGCGCAAGAGATAGACCTAGAGCTTAACTCGGAGCATTCCTACACCATGGTGCAGATCCTGCCCCTCCGTAGGACAAACCATGCGGTGTATATACTTAACATATACACTCCACCCAAAACAAACCACGTCACGTATGCAGACATTTTCTGCCGTGCACTGAAATGCGCCGACAGTGCACCTCTGGTTATCACAGGCGACTTCAATGCCCCCTGCAGACTCTGGGGGTACAAACGCGAGGAGGCCAGAGGGAGGCGGCTTGCGGAGCTTATATCCACCTTAAGCCTCACCCTTCTCACCGACCCGGCCACACCCACGCGCCTTGGTAACTCGGTGAGCAGGGACACATGCCCTGACCTCACTCTGGTTAAGAACACACGACACGTTACATGGACTAACCTAGAGGAGACACTGGGCAGTGACCACTGCCTACTAAACATCACACTCTCCACACACCCTTTCAGACGGAAGGACAGACCAGCGCGAATAGTTAACTGGGACAAAATGCGCAAGGAAAATATCCCGCCTATCCTCCGTTCAGGCAATTATGCAGACTGGGCTGCGCACATCATACTCACCCAGAAGAAATACGAATCCATATTGCAAACATCGGATGAGCACCCCGCGGTTGACAACCACCTTCTGCATTTGTGGGAGGCCCGACAGAGCCTCACGCGCCGATGGAAACGCCAGAAGCATAATAGAGCCCTTCGAAAGCGAATTCAGGACCTAACAACACAAGCAGCGGAATACGCAACGCACTTAGCAGATACAAACTGGGCAGACAAATGTAATGATATCGCACATCAGATGTCAAACAAGGGAACATGGCGGCTATTTCGTAGCCTCATTGACCCCACACAAACGCGAGGAGAAACGCAAAGACACCTCCGAAGAGCCATTCATGGATTTCAAGGTACCACAACACAACTAGCGGAAACGCTTCGGGACAGGTATCTCTGCCAGCAGCAAGATCCGCGAGGTCCGGAGTATAGATATTCGGGAAAGGAAAACGAGACCCTAGACGCCCCTTTCCTCCTACATGACATGAAGGCAGCATTGGCAAAGATGCGCAGAGGAACAGCTCCTGGTAGGGATAACATCACGGTCAAGACGCTGGCAAACTTGGCCGACCCTACGCTGACACAACTCTTGGAATACATTAATGATATCTGGAGTGGCCGGATGTCGGTCCCCCCTGAGTGGAAAACAGCCCTGGTCACATTCATCCCCAAACCAGGGAAGCCAGTAAAGACAGACAAACCTTCGTCCCATCTCTCTAACATCTTGCGTGGGCAAGTTGATGGAAACGATGGTGCGAGACAGACTTTCGGAATATCTCGAGCAGAAGGGGGCCTTTGCTCCTACCGTGTTCGGATTCCGTCCTCATAAAATCGGCACGGGATGTACTCCTGCAACTACACGAGAGGTCATCCAACCGGGGTGATGAAATACAACGACAGGGTCATCTTAGCCTTAGATCTCAAGGGGGCCTTTGATAATGTTAAACATAGCGTCATTCTCGAACACCTCAGCGGCACTAACTGCGGAAAGAACACGTTCAATTACGTGAAGGACCTTTATCGGACGAGCCGCCTGATCCGCATAGAAAACTCAGAATACGGACCATATCAAATGGGTACTAGAGGGACACCGCAAGGTGCTGTCCTTTCTCCCATCCTATTTAACATCGCCATGATGCATCTACCACGCCAGCTGGCGGGCATAGAGGCATTCGCCATGCCCTCTATGCAGATGACATCACGGTTTGGGCAACACAAGGGAACTTGGGTAACATTGAGGACAGCCTGCAACAAGCTGCAGAAATTGTACACACCTACGCGGCGCGCTGCGGACTCAATGCGCACCGAACAAGTCTGAATTCCTTCACATCAGAGGCTGTCCAAAGAAAACACAGATATCTCCATTACGCTTCCTGCGGGTCCAATCAGACGAGCGGAGGAGATCAGGGTTTTGGGCCTATACATTCACCAACAGCTCCGAATTGACACAACACTGACCAAACTGAGGAAAATGGGGACCAGGTGGGTCGCATGATCCGCAGGGTCTCCAACAAGAGGGGGGACTTCGGTGCAAAGATGCGTTGCGGCTGGCGCACGCTTTGTAACCAGCAGGGTCATGTACTCCGTCCCTTACCTCTACCTCCGCAAACATGAGGAAGAAAAAATCGAAGCAGTAATTAGGAAAACGTTAAAGAGGGCTATTTACCTTCCGATCTCTACATCCAACAGCCGTCTTAAGGCTTTGGGTGTGGTGAACTCATATCAGGAGCTTAGGGAAGCCCACCTCCTAACCAGTACACACGGCTGGCCCAAACACACTCTGGCCAAAGTCTACTTGCGCGACTGCATATAAAACATGACTTCCACCTACAGGAGCGGGTCAAGGTGCCAGAACTGTGGCGCACAGCCCTTCTGGTCCGACCTGTCCCCACTAAAATGGACAGAGATGAACACACCGCACGACGTGAGGCGCGCGCTCGGGCGCTGGAGCTACAATATGGACAGAAGCCAGGTGTCTACTACGTGGACGTTGCTGGCCCAAACCCCGAGGGGTGGTACACGGCCGCTGCTATTCACGAAGGAACGCAGGTGGATGGGCTAACCTTTACGGCGTATACTGTAACACAGGCTGAAGAGGTCACCATTGCCCTTGCGGCCTCTCACAGTAATTCCAGATGCATTATTACGGACTCGCGGGGCGCGTGTCGCAACTACGTAGCAGGGTACATCTCACCCTTAGCCTACAAAATACTGCGCAACTGCATAAGGGACGCGGACCCTCACCCGAAACGTATTATTTGGACTCCGGGTCATCAGGGATTGCGGGGAAATGAGGCTGCAGATGCGGCTGCCCGAGCGCTCATTTCCGGGTTTCCTCCATCAATCCCAATGGAGACAGACGGGGAGGGTTACCCTCTCCTCCGGTATAGGGAAATTCTAGAATATTATAGGGAAATTCATCGCCGCTACCCTCCTCCTGCAAGGGGGCTGAAGAAAGCAGATGAGCGCATCCTATTAAGGCTCCAGACTAACACAATGTTATGTCCTGCAATCATAAAACATTTCGACCCTACGGTCACAGGACAGTGCCAGCACTGTGGGGAGGTGGCGGACACCTACCACATGGTGTGGGCCTGTCAAAACAACACAGCCCTTACTCCTCACCCGAACCCTACACGAGAGGACTGGGAGGCGGCCCTGCTCGGCTGCTCAGACCTTCGGGCCAACAGGCCTTGGTACAGAGAGCCAGGGCGGCGGCTTCAACCAATGGGGTCCCGGAATAGAGACTCCACCTAGTCTGTAGGAACCTCTAATGAGGTCCCACACCTCTCCTTGTAAATAAATGCTTTTCACCACCACCACCTACCCAAAGCAGTAGCAGAGCATTTTAATGCAGCAGGTCACACTTTCGAAGATCACAATCTTTACATACTTCAGTGAAACTTCCTGCCCCCAAGGGACAGAACCCTATTGCAAAACCCAGCGCCACTGGGTACCAGCGTCCAGTGCCATGCCTGATTATGGGCCCAGCGTCGCGCTGGATACTGGGCCGCTGGAGCGGCGTTTTACTGGGAGGCGCTGGGTACTCAAGCTCAAAACGGCTCTACAGCGTTAAAACAGCGGTGCCTACGTTCCCTACATATACAAATTGCTAAAAAAAGTCATATAGAAAGCATTAGTGCAATAAAAAAAAAGAAAAAAAAAGCCGTACGAAAAAAAGAAAAAACTCCACCAGGAGGATTCGAACACGCCACCTCTCAATCTCCAAGCGAGTTCTCTACCACTGCGCCACGCCGAAACACGTCAACATCGCTGTAAAAGAGCTAGTCAATACAGTAAGAAAGCGTTTCGTTTCATAGTCGGTGTCGTGCATTCAAGGAAGACGCAATCTTCCTTTCCGGATCACGCTTGCTTCTGTATTAGACACAAATAGAGGTTGGCCGGCAAGGAATGAAATGCCCAAAAGGGAAGAGCGCTAGGTTTCTTTAAGAATTCCCGTTTTAACTCCGAAAATTATCAAATGGATCGAGGAGCCGGGTATAGTTTGACGGCTGTTACTGCCGATTTTTAATAGCCGTTCCTCGCCCTTGCTAATGACGAACGTGTACAGAAGCTTTATGATGACTCGTTCGATAAACACGCTCCTACATGAATTCATACTGAGTAGTTTTGTCGCGCGAGCGACGATATTACTGCGGGGCGGGCGGGCGTGGTGTATTCTGACTTGCAGTTCTAGCGATACCTACAACTATAAAACCGCTCAGCAAAAACAAATACATTTAGTTTAAAAAAGATGCCGGTGTTTAGTTCACTAACGCGTACCAGTTGACAGGTATGTGTTCTGACGTATGAGTCAGAGAAGTACCGGCGAGTGCGGCCGGCTGCCTTCGGTGAGCCTACGTTCGTTGCTGAAAGCGCGTCGCATCGATGGTCATCGCTCCTTGTGGGAACACCGTACACAAGAAAAAATGGTTAATTTAGGTTAACGAATGTCCAGACTATACTTTACAGTAAATCTTACACGTTGGAATTGCGTGTACTTAAACCAAGAAGCGCCGGTGGCATGCAGACGGACTCGGCCGGTACGCTAGGCCTAACGCTCGCTGGGAGTCGCACTGGGTAGGACCGATCTCGGCGCAGATGAGTTGCGATGGTTGAAGTTTCTGAATTTTAGCCTCGAAACCTTTTTAACTGATACCTAACGTATAGCTGAAGTAAGTGGAAGTGCAAGAATTGCCTGAGATGCGTTTCTGGTGCGGCGATATCGAACGACGGCTGTTTTTCTGGCCTCCGTTAGGAGGGGCCGCGAAGCCAGAGCTCATTACTTCTTGCCAACCGCATGGCGATGTAACGATCAGCTCTGTATATTCAGACCAACGCCTCCAGACTTAGAAACATTACAATATGAAGTCATAACCGCAACACATCACGGATGCAAAACTGATATATATGATCGGCATGCACAAATTGTGTATTCATTGCTGCTACGTGCTCCGCAAAAATTAACAACGTTATTGACACTGCATGAATAAGAAAAAGCGTGGCAAAAAGAAAAATGACCAGTGTTGGCTGCTTTTGGGTTATTAACATTTTTTCTTCACATTCGACAGGGAAACATTAAAAGTGACCGTGATTTCACATATATATGTATATATATCACGTATAGCATGAAAATAGTGCGCATCTCCTCGTCTTTCTCTGCCAAGCTAGAATTTGTGACACATGTTTGAGATCCATTAGGATAGCATCTATCGGTACCATCGAATCAGACATTCGATATTCAACGATACCAAAGCATTCTGCCGCGCACGATACTGAAAGCAGCGCGCGGCACTGGAAGAACAGTGCAGGCTCCAGTATGTACCAGCGCACGCCAGTGAGGATTCCAGCGTCTCCAGCGCTTCCCAGTGAGCGCCAGCGTCACAGCGGCAAAGCCAGTGGCTCTACCAGTGCGACCCAGCTCTTTCCCAGTGCTTTCACCGGAGTCCAGTGAATTCGAGCGTATACCAGTTCCCAGTGCGGTCCAGCGCCAAAACGTACTGTTATCACGCTGGGGGTACTGGAACGGCGCTGGTTTTTGCAATAGGGAAAATATACAGTCGTACCTTATTCACAAGTTAAATACGCTCCAGCAAGCAGGTATTAACGTTTCTAAGAGGGCTCTTGAATCGATTCGGCATGGTACATACACAACGAAAACCAACGAGAGTTAAGCCCTTCTTCTAGGAATTTCGAACCTACTATTGTTAATATACCACGTGTTTCCACTCACAATCATTCAGCGAAACGTACACCCTCCCCTCTCCCGCCCCCCTCGCTTTTTTTTCCTTTTTCCCGCCTTCCTTATGCCACAGTTCGTCACGGCGGCCTCTCCCCCCCCTCCTTCCGCTCCCCCACTCTGGAGAGGGGGAGCGGAAGGAGGGGGGGGGACAGGAACGTCTGTTCGAGCACCCACCCCTGTTTACGGTTTTGCATCATCTTGTAGGCAAGTTTTATAACAGAAACCAAGGCTTATCTTCCAGAAAATGCACAAATTACATAGGCGCTGTCAGAAAACGCTATGTTTATTGCTCAAATAAATATAAAGTTATAAATAAGCACAAATGACAGCATTAATGCCCATACGTATGCTCTTTACCAGCGGCGCCTTTTACTGGGTAAAATTCGCAAGTATATTTTTTGTGGCTTAGTATCGCGCATGCTTTACGCTGTTCTTCCCGAAGTGCACACGCAGCACACGTGCGGGCAATGTTCTGCCTAACTTGCGTACACATGTGCTCGACGTTACGTTGTACTAACACAAATTAAAACGTTCAATAAATCAGCTGGCCGTTTGCTATATAATTACGTGGTTGCGATGGTGAGAAATGTAGTGATCAAGCTTGTGGCGACAGAAGTATTTTGGGCGAACCTGTGCACCCTTCACACAGCGTAACTTTTGTCATTTTTTCCAAGTGAACTATTATAACGAATACACTGCAAAAATTATGATGTTCCCCATGAAAAATTCCTAGAAAAGCTGAACAGATCGAATAGAGGGCCGCTATCATTAGCAAAAGTTTTGGGTCCATGGCCAACAGAAACCTTTCAAAACATTGCAGCATGCTCCCTAGTACAGTTTTTAGAAGAGTCGGAAATATTAAAAGATAGTGATTCACATTTGTAGTTATTCTTCCCATTGAGATACTTCTGCTCACATGTTTCGCGTTGCCTCTTGTGATTCAAGACAGCTGTGTTTAAAGTGCGCGCAAGGTCCCAGTGACTGTTGTGTGACCGCAATATACAAAGGACTGTGAGATGAACTCTTCGGCAAATTGCGAACGTTTCCTGTGTATCTTGTGTGTGAACATTGTTGTCGACACGTGGACATTATGCATGACGTGAGAACATTCCTTCTAATAGGACATTAGGGAGTTTTAGCTTGAAGGTCTACTTCTTTACGTTACCGTGTTACCGGATACCGGATGGAATCTGCGAATGCGCGAACCTTTACGGAACGTAAACATTTGAGCAACGTAAACTACTCGCCGGATAGGCTTTACGTTCGCGGCCCTATCTCGCAAATCCACCTTTGTTCGTGGCTACTCGCGATATCCCCTTTGCGGAGACTCCAGCCGCCGAGTCAAAATAAGCCGAAGTGCGAGCGCCACTTACGATAACCTTATTTCAGACTGATTACCGAGGCTAGAGCGACCTAGAATACCGAATCCGCAAACGTGAGAGTCCTAAAGACGCTGACAGGCTAGATAGGTGGCGCCATCTAGCGGGGCCAAGGTGTACCATGCAAGCACAAAATTGTTATTGCAGAAACATCGGACATTCTACTTCCAATGTAAATGCCTTGCAGCGGCATAATTACAAATGACTTGCCTTGTTAATCATTTTCCCTCTCAAGTACACTAAGCGAAAACAAACGTGTCCATGATTGTGGTTGCGCGAAGCGTCACAAGATATCGACACCATCGCCCGGTATCCCGGTATTGCTACAACCAAGTTCGTGACGCAAATTGATAAGCTAGGGAAGCAGAGTAGCCGGAGCCATGTATAGGCACCAACCTCTCTTAAACACATTCGATATAAAAATACGCCCTTCCCAGACCCTTATCTCCTTAAGGGGTGGGTGAACGTTAAATTTGGAAAATTACACCCAAGAAATTGTTAGGGTGTAAGGACGGTTCGACGATTGTTACAACATTTATTTTGTTAAGAAGCATCGATACGTATCTTATGCCAGTGGATGCAGTGAGGACGAGGCCACATGGCAACTTTCCCGTGAAATGACCGATGTTTCGGCTTCTTCTTCATTTAACTGATCATTTGCCGATATATACCACGCCGTATACCACATTAAATATACCACACCACTATTTCCATTATATACCGCGTGTTCAAAAGGTTAGGTTAGGAGCGAGCGTTGTCCAATGCGAAAGAGAAGAATAGCAGTAGGTAAGGCACGCCCGCGCCAACTTTCGCTTGCCCCATTTCATCGACAGGGGAAGGGCTCCTGCAATTTTCGGGAACCTCTCCTTTACGTTGTGTTGCGAAGAATTACGGGAATGCTTCTAACTTTCCAGGAATATGAAGTCGAAAGCTGAGTTGGACCCATAGCAATGTGAAATAAAGCGTCAGAAGTACATTCTTTGCAGCGCCATGGCCGCCAAACGCGCGTCACATATTATTTAACAACCATACTGCGCTGCTGCTCTCGCGCATTAGGCGCGCTCATTTAATTTTTTTCACAGTTGCCTACAAAGAAATAACAAAGCATTATTGATTCGAAAGAGACCCCTATCCTCCCGCTGTACACACACTTAACAGGCAGAAACACGGTGGGCTGGCTTGGCGGCTCCTTCAAACAAACTTTACAAAATCTAACGGTATTGTATACGCCTTTATGTTACAACTATTTGAATGAACAGTTGTCAAGCATTGATTACTTAGACGTTCTGCTGGATTACTGGGATCTTCTGCCAGATTTTTTTTTATGTATACCAACTTTTTGCAAAAGAAAACCAAGCAGAAGCCAGAGCGACAACACCCACCGCCCTTCTTCCCCATGTACACACACAAAAAAGCGGATGTTTCAGCCTAATCTCAGGTGGGTTCACAGTTAGGCAAATATTGAAGCACTTGACTTCCACCTGACTAACAGGCGAAATACTGACGGGATATTTTCGTTTACATTCCACATGTACATTATACGTCTCAATTCTTCATTCTTTCAAGTACTCGAATGCAAATTTTCAGATAATACTCATCATTGATCTTAAAAGAATTTCATTTCTCACCTTGCGATAAACGATACTTGCTTCTATATGTATCAAATATATCGAGTTATGTCTACAGATTCTTGCAAACACTAACCAACCACAGCAAACAAAAACGAAAAAAGAAAAAACTGCCTTGTGTATTTCTTCTATGTCTGTTGTGACTTCTAATAGAGATATGGAATTGCTGAATGTATGGTGGCTCATATTGTTGGGGATGGCTATGGAATACGTGTTCTCATTTACTCATTGAATTATTTTTGCTTGCTTTCTGGGATTCCTTGAAAACCATTAAGAAGTTTCCGAAAAAAGAACAGAACCACTCAATAAGAACCTAAAGTTCACAGGCGTTCAATTGTCAGCTTTGCAAGGGGACATGAAAAAATGCATCCACCTCCCCGAAGGGAATCGTGAGGAAATGCGAATGCATCTCTTGCGCCGAGAGTACACGGCGTAGTAATTTTAATGGCATAAAGCTGGACACATCGACGCGCACAAGTGTCTCCCTTTTGGGCGCCTCTTTCAACGAACGCTTCCTACGTGCGTTCGTAATGATTCAGGGATGTTGCCACCGCCTTCAATGCAGCACAAAGCGTTTAGAACGCGCTGTTTTCAGGCTGTACCAAGACAGCTCAAACGCTACAAACGCGTTTCAAACGCACTGCATTGAGGCGGTGGCGCAGAGAGGAGAGAGAGCGAACGGCGAGAGAAGGAGCGGCGAAACACTGCACCTACCCTCTCCTACACTCTATCCACACACGCGGGAGCTCCGCCGAGCTCCCGCGATGCGAGCGCCCTCGCACGCCAGAACGCGCTCCTCCTCTCCACTCAATCTCCGCTACTCCGCCCGCACCACCTGCTCCGGTTGTGAGGGGCGAGGATAAGCGCGCGCGCCCGCAGCTGTTGGAACTTAAGATTTTTTTTATCTCGTGTTTCATCATCATCATCATCAGCCTGTCTACGCCCACTGCAGGGCAAAGGCCTCTCCCATGTTCCGCCAATCAACCCGGTCCTGTGCTTTCTGTTGCCACGTTATACCTACAAACTTCTTAATCTCATCTACCCACCTAATTTTCTGTCTTCCCCTCACGCGTTTACCCTCTCTTGGAATCCAGTCAGTTACCCTTAATGACCACCGGTTATCCTGTCGACGTGCTACGTGCCCAGCCCATATCCATTTCTTCTTCTTAATTTCAACTATGATATCCTTAACCCCCGTTTGTTCCCTGATCCACTCTGCTCTCTTCCTGTCTCTTAAGGTTACACCTATCATTTTCCTTTCCATCGCTCGCTGCGTCGTCCTCAATTTAAGTTGAACCCTCTTTGTAAGTCTCCAGGTTTCTGCTCCGTAGGTAAGTACCGGTAAGATGCAGCTGTTATAGACCTTCCTCTTGAGAGATAGTGGTAGACTGCCATTCATGATTTGATAATGCTTGCCGAATGAGCACCATCCCATCCTTATTCTTCTAGTTATTTCACTCTCATGGTTCGGCTCCGCGGTTACTACCTGTCCTAAGTAGACGTACTCTTTTACAACTTCCAGCGTCTCGTCACCTATCGCAAAGCGCTGTTCTCTGCCAAGATTGTTCCACATTACTTTAGTTTTATGCATATTAATTTTCAGACCTACTCTTCTACTTTCCGTATCCAGTTCAGTAATCATGAGCTGTAATTCGTCTCCCGTGTTACTCATCAATGCAATGTAATCAGCGAATCGCAGGTTACTGAGATACTCTCCATTAACTCTTATCCCTAATTCTTCCCAATCTAGGGCCCTGAAAACCTCCTGTAAACACGCGGTGAATAGCATTGGAGAGATCGTGTCTCCCTGTCGTACGCCCTTCTTTATTGGGATTCTGTCACTTTCTTTATGAAGGACTGTAGTGGCTGTGGATGCGCTGTAGATTTCTTCCATTATGTTTATATAGGCTTCATCGATGCCTTGATTCCGCAGTGCCTGCATGACTGCTGATGTCTCCACCGAATCAAATGCCTTCTCGTAATCTATGAAGGCTATGTATAGGGGTTGGTTGTATTCCGCGCATTTCTCTATCACCTGATTGATAGTATGAATGTGGTCTATTGTTGAGAAGCCTGTACGAAATCCTGCCTGGTCCCTTGGTTGATTAAACTCTAATGTCGTATTAATTCTGTTAGCAATTACTTTTGTGAATAGCTTGTAGACAACGGACAGTAAGCTGATGGGCCTGTAATTTTCAGGTCCTTGACGTCCCCTTTCTTATGGATCAAGATGATGTTGGCATTCTTCCAAGATTCTGGTATCCTCCCTGTCGAGAGACACTTCGTATACAGGGTGGCCAGTTTCTCTAACATAATCTCTCCCCCGTCTTTCAACAGGTCTGATGTTACCTGATCCTCACCAGCGGCTTTGCCTCTTTGCATTCCCTTTAGGGCTTTCTTTACTTCTCCTTTTAATACTGGTGGGATGTCAGATTCCTCTGGGATATTACTGCTTCTTACGTTATCATCCTGACTGTCTCGGCTGCTGTACAGATCTCTGTAGAACTCTTCCGCTACCTCAACTATTCTATCCATATTGGTTGTGACCTTGCCATCCTTGTCCCTTAATGCATACATCTGATTTTTGCCTATGCACAGTTTTGTCTTCGTAGCTTTGAGGCTTCTTCCGTTCTTTAGAGCATGCTCAATTCTCTCCATATTATACTTTCTTATGTCGGCTACTTTACGCCTATTGATCAACTTCGAAAGCTCCGCCAGCTCTATTTTATCTGTTGCATTTGAGGCTTTCATAGCTTGACGTTTCTTAATGAGGTTTTTCGTCTCTTGGGATAGCTTACCAGTGTCCTGTCTAACGACTGTACCCCCGACTTCCACTGCACACTCCTTAATGATACTAGTCAGATTATCATTCATTGCGTCAACACTAAGGTCGGTTTCCTCGGTTAAAGCCGCGTACCTATTCTGAAGTGAAACTCTGAATTCCTGTACTTTCCCTCGCAGAGCTAGTTCATTAATCGGCTTCTTGCGTATCAGTTTCTGCCGTTCCTTCCTCACGTCTCGTGTTTAGCGTCCCAAAACCACGATATGATTACCAGAGACGCCGTAGTGGAGGGCTCCGGGAATTTCGACCACCTGGTGTTCTTTAACGTGCACGTAAATCTAAGCACACGGGCCTCAAAAATTTTCGGCGCCATCGAAAATGCAGCCGCCGCGGCCGGGATTTGATCGCGCGACCTTCGGGTCAGCAGTCGAGCGCCATGACCACTAAACCACCGTGGCGGGGCAGCTATGGGAGAGGGAGTGAGGGCGGAGAGGCGCGCGGACACCGACCGACGCCTGACATAGCCCGACAAAGAAATGCATTCGCAATTAAAAATGCTGCTGTGCATCTGTCCAGTTGTTAGGCGGAGTTTGTGGTGTCCTGACTTCTTTCTTGTGTCCGTGATTGCACGCCCTGTCTTTTTAGAATGAATAGATTAGAAGGTGAGCTTCCGGTTGGCGATCTCTTATGTTCAAATAATATCTCTGGTTAAGCAGCGGCCCGTCTTTCTTACGAAGAAGCGGCCGCAGTTGAAAGGGACCACCCCACACTTGTACGGCAATCAGTGAATTTCTTGGTGTGTTCTACGAAACAAATTTCCGTCAGCTTCTTGTCTTTTACAGGGTCATTCATCTCTACAGAGCGGCGCAAATCTTACCTAGCTTATTGGCAAACGTAAAAACAATAGTATCTCCGAGGCTAAAGAGAGTAGGAAAGTAAATACGGTGTTAATGTGTTTTCACAGCGGCCAGTAACCTCGGTAAGATTTGTGCCGCTGCACTCTAAAAAAGTTTACACCCTTAAGGGTATTTTAATTTGTCGCACGGTCAACACCCTTCTAGGGTATTTAGGAACAATCTAAACACACGGTGTTTAGAAACAGCCCTTATAAAGTTGGGTGTAAGGATGAATTACACCCACTGCAATGGGTGTTTACCAACACCCCTAAAGTACGGGTGTTAGAACAAGCTACACCCACGCAAGTGGGGTGTAACACATACAACCACCCGTGAAAAGGTAGGGAGGAGCATATATGGGCCTTCTTCCCTGTCAACCCGCCTGGGGCACAGACATCAGCGGGCATCACGGGATTATTATCTTAGCGGTCTGTCACAGAACAGAGGTGGCCCGTTCTATCGGGCCACTCGTGATTGGTGGAGGCTCGTTTGATGGTCAAGAAGTGAGAATAGGCAAGAACGGTCATAGAACGGTCTCTGGCCCCCTTCCATAGATAGAACGGATACAAAACGGTCTCCGGACGACTTGGACTTGATCGGAACGTAAGCGCTGGAGCCGGAGAATTGAATTTCGATCCAATCTAAGTCGTTGGAGACTGTTTTGTATCCGTTCTATCGAGAAAACGGGGCCGGAGACCGTTCTATGGCTGTTCGTGTATATTCTCATGTTTTAACCGTCAAACGACCCTCCATCAATCGCGTGCGGCTCGATAGAACGGAACGCCTCCGTTCTGTGACGGAACGGTTCCAAAATATCCCCCCTGGTCCTGTTAGGCGCACCCCAAAATGAATTTTGCCGCTGTAGTTGCCCTTCCGAAGAAAGAAAATATTGGTGCCACCACTGCACTTTTTATGCCTGCATTTATGCAGTTAATAAAATAAGGTGCCGTTGTCTTGAACGAGCAGCTTAACATCAGTGTGTGTTTGGCATCAACTGGAACATACGAGGTTTGTTCAGGTCGTTCTCCTGTTAAGGGTATACTTAAGAAATGTGCAATCCCTAGATGAAAAAGTGGATTGATAAAGTTTCAAAATTCCAGTAGTGCCCACCCATTGTGCCTGTTGTTGTGCATTGTGCCTACATAGCAACAGTATAATGAAATTTTGCATACGCATCTTCAGGGAAATTTGAAGATTATCGCTTTCCATGCAAAGACAACAGAAACATTGGTAATGGAATAAAATGAGTATTTATTAGTTTTTTAAATAGCTCGAAAACTAAAAGCTTGTCATGTCACTTAAAAAATCCAAAACAACATTCCATGCACTGATTTCACTGACAAGTACTGTCAATTGTGTTAAGCTAAAGGTTCAGTAGCGAAAGATCTCAATTATATGCTACTGCAAAAAGTCACAAAGCGCAATTGAGTATAAAATCTGAGTGAAAAAACACAAACCCGTGTGACCTACGAGAACACATTGAAATCGGCAGAGGCTTGTAAAAAAAGTCACAAGAAAATGAGCAGAAAAATTGAAATGAAGAAATGAAGTAGTAGTACCACTATAGTAATCGTTTCTGTATAATCGAAAACAAATAACTACTCGTTACCATATGAAATATAACTTTTTGGTTTAAACTCGAGTCGATCACAGGTGGTGACATATTTTAAACAGAAACTAAGGCCTATTTTCTAGGCTTTCTTGAAAATACTCAGAAGCTTTACTACTTGCGACCTCGGTGTCGTTACCCGCTGGCCGAGAAGGAGCCATTCAACAGCGACGAGAACGTTCAACGCCTTGCGAGGGAACTCGATATTCAACAGCCAATGTGCTGCCATGATGCAGCTACTCCTTCTTCAGTATTGGACACACTGAAGAGCAGTTCTTTGTCCACGTTGAGGAAAAGCTTGCTTGCGTAGAGAAGATTGCGGCCATCGTACACAATGCAAGTTGTTGTTGGAACGCTCTCTCTCTCTGCATGATAAAAAATAAAAAAAATATTGTCCGGAAAGCACTACGCAGACTTCAATGATTTGTTTCAGTACATAACAGTTTCTGTACCATGTAGCATACAAATATAAAGGCTCATAACAGGCCCGTAGCCAGGAAGTTTTTTCGGGGGGGGGGGGTGCACTTGCCGGAAACATTGACCTTTTGAGAAAAAAACTAATTTTTATTATTTATTTTTGGTAAAAACACGTACTCCACCGAAATTTCGGCGGGGACCCGACCCCTAGCCCCCACCCCTGACTACGGGCCTGGCTCATAAGATGCCCCGTATTTAACTAGAGAGAATTAACAGCTTTTCTACGTGCGATAATCTTAGTACTACTTGTCAAATATAATCAGCATTTTTAAAGCAAAAGGAGTATTTTTAGTGGCAATAAGGATTCCTGCACAGCGATAAAAAGCGTATGAAACAAAACTATGCACAAGGACTTCAATTCTTCAAGGCTGCAACTTGCAGCATTGATGATGAGTGGAGAATTTAAAATATCTGATAAACCATTAGTTTAGTCTTTTACCAGAAAATGTAATTGGAGGTGATGGTAACAACTGCGTTCTATAATGCTTGTACACGTAAAGCTATTTAGTGAAGTTACAACGCCAAAGAGGGGCGAGGCGCATATAACTCCTAAAGGGACACTAAAGGCAAATAACAATTTATGTCAGAGTGAAAGCTCAATGTATGAAAACTTCGAAAACGGCAATATTAACAACAGCAGTGCCCTACTTACCGAGAAATTAAGCTAAATGTATCACATCATGAGCGCCACGAGTGGGATATTTTTGAAGTGATCCCGATGACGTATGAGAGTCTGCCTACAATAAATCACTGGCAATCAAACTAGCAGCAATAAAAAAAAGAACCTTCCGTGCATCAAAAGACGTAATAAAATGCTGTTTGTTCGTTTCCGTTTGATTCATGGAAAAAAGAACCTCTGTGGCGTTGCCATGGGGAACGGCGCGCGTCGTTCAAAGGTTCCGTTTTCGGTGAACTGCGTTTCGCCCGGCGCCCTGCTTCGCTCACGCGGTCGCGTCTCAGCGGTAGTTTCGGGATCGCGTGCTGCCGCGTGTTTTGCGCGCTCGTGAAAGTCGCTCTGACAGGAAGTTCGACAATATGCCTCATGCAACGACGCCGGCACTACGAGCCCTCAGCAGCATACCGCGTTCATCGGGGCTCAAGCCGCTGAATTGCTGCCCAGCGTCGCAAGCCAATGTCTCGTTGTCAAGTTCTCCGTCCACATCCATTGCAGCGATTGCGGCAAGCTTCGGTGGCTTCTATGGCCGTTGTTGCTGCTGTGGGTCCCGCTACTTTCGCTCTGCTGCTGCTACTAGTGTCTGCGGCCGCGCAGTAAAGGCGGGCAATGTTGGGCACAGCAGCAGTGACGTATGAAAGTCGGATTTCAGGCGGGTGATTTGAAGTGCGCTAACGCGATGCGGACCACTAAAACGTGATTTTATTTCAAAATAAGCATTTCCTTGGCATAAAAGTAGCACTACGAGGTTTCTGGACCGCTATTTCAACAACCAACGTCGACTAATTATTTGCCTTTAGTGTCCTTTAATAACAACAGCAAAGTAATGAAAGCTAGTCATAATGGAAACAAACAGAATAAAATAAATTGTTCTCGAATGGGCGCACTCGTAGGCGACGCACATACGCCTGTGAGTGCGCGCATTCCGCATACTTTGACTTCATAAGAAGGGTGGGGGGGGGTGCAGAGATTAACATTCCTCCCCAAGAGAAAACAGAGCAAAGCATGAGAAGCAGGTGCGGAAAGGGTGTAAGGGGGGAGAAGAGAGAGAAAAGCGGGGGGGGGGGTTCAATGTTAAGTATACAATGGTTACTGTGTACTAATCGGGGACAGCCAACACGGGCGCATGAAAAGACGACGCCTGGCAGGATTTTCACTCGACTCACTGATCACCAAGCAGAACAGCATGGATTCTTGCGTCGTCGACGAGCTGCTCCTGCGCCTAGGGCAACGCCGAAGAACGCCACCGATTATGCCACGGACGGCAGCGCTCGTACTCGAGTGCTGCACGATCAGGGGGGCCTTCGACTGCGATGACCTGCTAGACATGGCCTGCCAAGCTGTTGAGGATTGGTCGACAGTGTTCAGCGAGTTCGACCTTGAGCAACGCGCCTGTATGCCTGGCAGGCACCTCCAGACAGCTCTCACTTACTGCGGCTACACCGTCAGTGGTGATTTTCTGAGGCTGCTGCGCACTATATATTCGCCCATTTGGGGGTGACCTTCGACGCCTTTGTTACAGCTTGTTCTGTGCTCGCAAGCACTTGCAAGTGAAGAAGCCTCACCTCTTCACTGGAGATTTCTCAAAAGGCCCTTTTCAGGGCCACCCAATATCTGCTTTGGCTGAGGTCACCCAGCGTGATCCTGGTTCTGCACCCTCACAACATTTTTCTTGGAGTAGTACACTTAATTAGCGTTACTGAAATTGATTAGCCTGTTGTCTGATACATATTTCACGGCTTTCCTTCAGTCCGAAAGAAAGCCAAAGTAACGGTATAGCTGTCGTCATTTGCAGTAGATTGACGCGCCGGCTGGTCGCGTAATGCGCGTTTTTTTTTTTTTTTGCATTTTCATATGAGATTTAGCGTTGTTGCTCCTTTAGGGTTACAAATATTCCCGCGCTGCACTTTGGAGCTACGTTGCCATTGCAATTAGAAAACAGACAGTATAGGTGAAAGAGTAATGAACGACAAGCGGAAGAGAACAAAGTCCATTTTTTGTCAGTGCGCGTGGAACGCTTTCGGCAACAGCTGCTTTCAATCGGCAGTAATGCAGCAGTTTCACCGAGAAACTTATATGAATAGTAATAGGTGGTATCGATGTATCCCGATTGGGTACTAACCACTGAAATTCATTGTTTTCAGTCATGGACAACATAGCGATGAGTTCCAGCACCACATCACCAATGTT